>NC_081222.1:12835153-13071461 GCF_902713425.1 Acipenser ruthenus
CCGGAGGTCATGTGGGTTTGCAATTCAAACACTAAACCTTAATCCTTCACTCAACCCCACTACCACAGCAAGCACCCCTGATACACCCACACAACACTAAGCATTCCAAATCCTAAAAGGTAGAGACAATGTCCACCCAGGGGACTTTTTTGACCTGAAAAAAGAAACAAGGACCAGAGGTCACAAATGGAAATTAGATAAAGGGGCATTCAGAACAGAAAATAGGAGGCACTTTTTTACACAGAGAATTGTGAGGGTCTGGAACCAACTCCCCAGTAATGTTGTTGAAGCTGACACCCTGGGATCCTTCAAGAAGCTGCTTGATGAGATTCTGGGATCAATAAGCTACTAATAACCAAACGAGCAAGATGGGCTGAATGGCCTCCTCTCGTTTGGAAACTTTCTTATGTTCTTATGTTCTTACCACAGCAAGCACCCCTTCCGTTTAAAAAAAAAAAAAGAATTTAAAACGAAGAAATAGTCATCCTTTTTAAATGGCTGACACGCAAGCACCAAAGAATTTCAAACGAATAAATAAATAAAGTCGTCCTTTTTAAACGACAGCTCGACTTCAGGCAGGGTGTTGAGTTCACTGAACTGAGGCCTCGTCGTTTGACACTAAGTGGTACTCAGTGGAGATCCAATCTAGGGTAGTGTAAGCAGTGCCAGCTGGGAAACATGAGAGTGAATGGATTTAGCGGCGCCATTGAAAGGGAGTTTAAAACGGCTGTAAATATCCCATGAGACACTCACACTGCCCTGCTTTCTGAATGATGTCATCTGTAAGAGGGGTTTCATAGACCACCCCTACAGGAACGGGGAGATTTCCATTCGGAGCACAGATCAGATTGGACCGACTACAGCTGTGGCCAACTGTTTTGCATACCCTAGAATTTTAGGATTAAGACGTCATTATACTTATAAACAGCCTCTGAGTTTTGCATTTGTACTAGCTTTGTTTGAACTAGTTCCTCTTGCTAAGGTTTAAATACCATCTTCATAACAGAAACCATCTCGGACAATCCTGGGCGGATTTTTTGTTCAGGGGTATATCTTTGTTTATAGACGTGATGCACGGATAGTGTTGATAGCTGCATGCTGGTCTTTGTTTATAGACCTGATGCACGGATGGTGTTGATAGCTGCATGCTGGTCTTTGTTTATAGACCTGATGCACGGATGGTGTTGATAGCTGCATGCTGGTCTTTGTTTATAGACCTGATGCACGGATGGTGTTGATAGCTGCATGCCCACCTCCGCCTCACCGTGCTTTAACATAATCTTCAGGTCTGAACAATACCAGCGGTGGAGCGAATCATCTGATGAACAGGAGCCACGTTGTTAAGAGCGTTGTCAGTTTTTGGCATGTCAGTGTTTGGGGTGTAAAATATTTTTTCTTACTCCTAGATGTCACATCCTAAAAAATATATAATTACAGAACACTTTGGTCTTTCATTTCATGCAGCAGGAAACTGTTTTTTTTTTTTTGTTTTTTTGTTTTATTACACAATGATATATAGCATTATTTTTTGCAACAACAACAATATATATATATATATACACACTGTATATGTAGTTCGGTGGACTGGATATATTCAAACCTACAGCAAAAGTGCCAGGATGACGCAATTTAGCAGAAGTGTTGGATATAAAAATCTCTGTCTTGAATAACACAAAAAACTCAATCAAAAGGGGGTCTGTAATAAGGTTAATAACTCAAGCAACAATGAAGTGTTCACACAGCCTGTGTTCACAAAGCTGTAAAAGACACGGTTCCTTTGCACAGAACCACAGAAGAACCACTACAGAGCCACTACAGAACCACTACAGAACCACTACAGAACCACTACAGAGCCACTACAGAACCACTACAGAACCACTACAGAGCCACTACAGAACCACTACAGAGCCACTACAGAACCACTACAGAACCACTACAGAACCACGGAAGAACCACTACAGAACCACTACAGAACCACCACAGAGCCACTACAGAGACACTACAGAACCACTACAGAACCACTACAGAACCACGGAAGAACCACAGAAGAACACATTCTCAGTCACAGCTATTTTTAAGCTACTGACTCAAAGGTCGGTGATGATACATTCAACACGTAAAAAAATTAAAAATTGGTATCTATAAGGAAGTAGGGTTTTTTTCTGTGGGGTTTTTGTTTTCATGTCACCACGTGTGGAGGAAGTGGTTTGGATTGTGCTGCAGAATATAAATAACTGCTATATAAAGAGAGGCAGCTTCACAACAACCCCGAGACAGTGCAGAGACACGTCCATACTGAGACACTGCAGATCACCAGCTCCTATTGAGAGCAGAGACACGTCCATAATGAGACACTGCAGATCACCAGCTCCTATTGAGAGCAGAGACATGTCCATACTGAGACACTGCAGATCACCAGCTCCTATTGAGAGCAGAGACATGTCCATACTGAGACACTGCAGATCACCAGCTCCTATTGAGAGCAGAGACACATCCATAATGAGACACTGCAGATCACCAGCTCCTATTGAGAGCAGACACGTCCATAATGAGACACTGCAGATCACCAGCTCCTATTGAGAGCAGAGACACGTCCATAATGAGACACTGCAGATCACCAGCTCCTATTGAGAGACAGTGAAAGCACTGAACACAAAGCACATTCTTAGAGCTGTTGACTCCACTGGTGCGCTCATAATGAATCACTATAAATCCCTCCACCATAGCGTAGCTCTGTTTCTTAGTGTTACCTGTACTCAGACTCACAGGGTCCCCCCTTTAAAGGGTTAATAACGTAGGTTACAGCTTTTTGAAAGCCTCCATACCATTCTGTGTTGAAACTGGCCCGTCGATTCAGTTACATTTTACCAGTTTAACCTTTTCTGTGCCAGTGAGGTCTCGTCATTGTTAAACAGTGAGGTTGCAAGAGTGTGCTTCCTGCAGAAAACAAAAAACTGAGTGGGGTCTGTGAACACTGCCTCCATCAGACCAGGCGGGGTCCTGCCTCAGCTGGCGATGCTTCCATCAGGGAACATCTGTAGATAGTTAGTGTGGATCTTTGAGCTCTGCGTGGTATCGTCTGGTTGCAGGTTTGGATTGCAGACAGCAGCTTGAGGCTGACAGCGGAACAGCAATAGATGGAACATGTGATGCACTTACATTGTTCCAGGTGCAGGACCTGGTATTGTTTTACACTGTGGAAGTGTGTGTGTGTTCCTGCCGTGGGATGTAGAGGCAGGGTCATTTTATTCACCTTCTTTTCCCATTTTCCAGTAAGTTGTTTTTCCAAGCCAAATAGAGCATCTCAAATTTTAGGGCTTGGATTTTTGTTCTATTTTTTTAATTGCTTCTGTAAATACTGTAGAAGATCCTGGGTTTAATGTGCGGTCTTTAACTACAACAGCTAAGTGGGTAGCAAAAAAATATTTGTATTGCTTTCCTTTTTTAGGTTCGAGCCTAAAAATGAAATAAAAAAGATATAACATATAAGTTTTATAGAACGTCACATGAATCGCTGTTCACGAAGTCTTTCTAATTGCTGTGTATTTAGATGGTAGTTAGTTTGTGTTACAGTTATTATTGCAGCTGTGGGTGGGGTTTTAATCAGTATCCATGCAATGGTCTGACTGGGGTTGCACTACGTCTAGGAAAGATAAGGCTGGACCATTTTATGTCATGTCAAAAGATTTTGCATGCCTTGCTGAAGAAGTCACGGCACGCCGCTGACTGTGAGTGACCTCTTTTAAAAGGACCATGTTGCATCTATCAAGTGAAAGAGAAGCTGAGGAGAGCAGTGTTTCAGCAAAGCCTCAGCCCTGCCTGGCTCACCACAAACAGAAAGAGCTAGCACCATGTATTTCTGCATTTCGCTTCAAAAGCAGAAGATACATTTACGCAGAACGCAGTGTGGTGCCTCGGGTATGAGGGCTGCCTCCAGAAATAACCATCGCGGTTATTCATTAGAAATAGAGTATATTGAAATGCGTGAGGGAGTGGTCTTCATTTAGTTTTTACTTTTAAAAGATTTCTGAACTGATTATGAAGAGAGATTTAATTAAAAAAAAAAATAATAATCAACCAATCACGGTTCAGGGTTTGTCCAAATTCCAGCACATCTTATCTTGTGTTTAGACGTCACCCTGTACATAGAAAATAATGAGATAAACGTGAGCTTCTGGGAGCCCTCGTCTCTCCATTCTGGAATGGTGGGGGAGATGTTAAGCCATTACGATGCCTGAATACTTCTCTGGCAGAACGCAGAATATATTCCGATACAGGAACTCGTGTTTTTGATGAATGCTTTGAGATAATGATTAGGTGATTATATACAGATTTGGGGTCTGTGAAACCAGAAGTCAGATTGCAAACTATATATTTTATTTTTTCTGCAACCATTTCCTTCTCCAGCAGTATGTTTGGTATCTTTGCAGCAAATGAAAATGCGTGGCATAAACAGATACCACAGAAATGATCGGTTCTGTGATGGGCGGTGTGAGGCACAAGTTTAACAAACTCAGATATTTATCAGATGGTTTTTTTTCAAGTTTCCATGGCAACAGCCGTCGCTATAGTAAATGCAATCACACCACTCTGCCTGCAGTGTTTGTTCCCCTGTCTTTCACAATTTGACTCAATACAGGAAGTGAATTTCTAGAAGAAAGTCGGCACTGTCATTTCACTGAAACCATCAGGGCCTCAAACATCCAAGCTGGTCCTGTTTCGTGTTGCTGATCCCTGGACTGCACAGCTGGTTCTTAAAGGACCGCAGTGATTCTGTATCAACAGTATAGCTTCCTGACCCAATCCATACACCCACCTCTATCTGTGTGATGTGCCTCCCACCCTCTGTCCTAAGTCTCAGTTTCAACTGCGTCCTCTGATCCTGTGGTCTCTGTGATGCAATGCACTTGGAAAGTCAATGCGTCATTTGCTTAGCAACGGGCTTAACGACCACGAACCCGTTTCTAAACAAACCAACAACATGGCACTGCATGCGGTTTATTCAGTGAAGAACCAAAAAAGTTGTTATGAATATAAAACTGCTTCTACTAATGCTTATTCCACTTTTACTTGTGTACAACGACAATTATTTGTACTGTTATGATTAACATTATTATTATTATTATTATAGCTACAGAAATATCAAACCCTAATCAGAGTGCCGTGATGAATGTTAATCTTAGTAAAAATAACTTCTTGTGTGGTGAGATAAATTACTTTGTCATCTTTACGTTACGTTAGTCATTCGCCGGTGAAAAGATCAGGCTTGTGTGGAGCCACAGGCCTCGTTGCCATGGGAACGTGATGTCACAAGGATTAACTTCGGCTCTTTTTAAAAGAGGCTAGATCCAGATCTGTGTCTTTAGAATTTAGGGTTACCATACGTCCGTTTTTTCCCGGACATGTCCTCTTTTTTGATCCTTTAATCTCCGTCCGGCCGGGTTTTTTAAATTTCTAAAAATGTCCGGGATTTTGCCCTGCTCTTTCCATTGAACTACAATTCCCAGTGTGCGTATACCCTGTAACGAACGGTGTGTGCCGTACGTGTTTAGAAGAGGCCTTTAACGTCTGTGCAGTACGGAAGTGTATTGCTGCCACACATTAAAAAAAAAAATTATCACGTAATTACGTGATATGGAGTTATCACGTAATAAGAACAAACTGAACTAGCATACAGCCTCGATCGTATTATTTACTTTAATAATATCTACTCTTTGGAACTTGCTGTTAAGGATTGTCAGCAGCTCCTGTGAGCTTCCACGAGGTGTTAGTTCCCTATCACGTAATTACGTGATCGTCATCAAGTAATTACGTCTTTTTTTTTTTTTTTTTAATGTGTGGCAGCAATACGCTTCCATAGTACTGGCACGAGCGTAGCCAACTGACACTGCAGAGCTAGAAGCGGGGTAAGTGGCAGCAGGCGCGAAATAGTCTAGAATTTGATTTGAAATTGTTGAACACTTTTATTTAAATGAAGACACCTACCACCGAACACAATGCCAAAACGAAAGTGTAAATTGACTGCAGAATTAAAAACAAAATTTCCGTGTTTTCGAAGTGGTCGAGTAGAATGGGAAGCCGAGTGCTTGGTATGTAGAGCTGGTACTTACGTCTCTGTGGCAAATAAAGGTGCTATTGATTTACAATCTCATGTGGATTCTGAAAAGCATAAGAAGGCAGTTCGAGGAGAGAGCTCATCAGCAAAATTAACAGATTATTTTGTAAAACCAGGCAGCAAATCAGAGGATGCTGTTACTGCAGCTGAGGGTGCTCTAGCATTTCACACTGTTAAGCATCACAATAGTTTCAAGTCAATGGATTGCACTTCTGTCTTGTTGAAGAAGACATTCCCTGATTCTGAGGTAGCCCGAAAATGTTCAAGTGCTCGAACCAAGACAGAAGCGATTGTTAACTCTGTGCTTGCACCGCATTCTGTTGACACTGCTCTAAAAGCGCTTGAAGAAAATGACATAGCATACTGTGGAATTGCTACAGATGGAAGCAATCACGGTTCAGTGAAAATATTCCCAGTAATAATTCAATATTTTGACTGGAAGAACGGCGGTTTGCAGTCAAAATTAATCGAGGTCCAGAACACACCTAATGAGACTGCCGATACGATTGCACAATACGTCAAGGAAACTCTGGAAAAGAACGGTTTGTTTGAGAAGTGTATCGCGTTTACGGGGGACAACTGCAATACAAATTTCGGAGGACTCCGGCATGATGAAGAAGGAAAGAACGTGTTTGCAAACTTAAAGAAGTTATTGCAGAAGAGGACTTTAATCGGTGTGGGTTGCCCAGCACACATTTTGAACAATTGTGTCCATCATGGGGCAGACACACTGGATGTTGACATTGAGAACATTATTTTTAAAATTTACCAATACTTTCATATCTATACTGTCCGAACTGAGCATCTGAAAGAGTACTGTGAGTTTGTTGATATCGAATACAGAAATCTGCTTTCTCACAGCAAGACACGATGGCTGTCCTTATTCCCAGGCATTACAAGGCTACTACAGATGTTTCCAGCCTTGAAGTCGTTCTTTCTGTCACAGGACAAACTACCCACGGTGATTAAGACATTTTTCGAACATCAGTTCAGTGAGATTTACCTCTGGCACATGCACTCACTCATGACTGTATTCCAATCACACATTCAAGAAATTGAAAGGGAAAACAACTCTGTCGTGGAAGTGCTGAAAAGCTTGAACTCAGTTCACACCATCCTTCTTGAACGTAAGACCCACAACTTCATGTCCCTGAAAGTTAAGGGACTACTGGCACAAAAGCGCAAGGAGGGACTTGATGGAGAGTGTGACAAATTCTGTGCTGAAGTACAATGTCTGTACAGCACATGCTTAGAATATTTGGAGAGGTGGATGACACCCCTGGAAGAATTCTCTTGTTTCATGTGGCTTGCCCTGAGTGAGACACCTAATTGGAATGATGTGGAATCTTGTGTCTTATACCTGGCAGAGAAGGGGGTGTCAATTGATGACGTGAAGTGTTTTGATCAGTTCAGCAATCTGAAGAAATTCACGGAAAGTTGCAACAGTGATGAAGAGTTCAGTAATTTGCTAGCACACCAAAAGTGGACCAAATATTTTGAGAAGTCCAAAAATATTGAGTGTCACTCAGAACTGTTAAAGATTGTACAGTTCTTCTTTGCTGTCCCCTCTCACAATGCAAATGTAGAGCGAGTTTTCTCACTGATGCAAAGCCAGTGGACAAAGGAAAGGAACCACTTGACTGTTGAGTCGCTGAAAGGGATTCTCCTTGTACAGTACAATTTCAGACAAACGTCTTGCAAAGACTTTCATGCCTACTTGATGAGCAATCAACCACTGCTGAGAAAGATGAGATCTACAGAGAAGTATGCATGGGCACATCAGGAGGAGGAGGACTGAAAAAGGACTGGTGGATGTAAAAAAAACATTTAAATTCGTTTTTTTTTTTTTTTTTTTTTAGGCCATTACACTTTTTTTTTAAATTAATTACTTGATGAGCATATCAGGAGGAAGCACAGAAGAAAATGACTCACCACATGTAAAAAGGTACATTTAAATTTGAATGACATTGATTTTTGAGGCTATAACACTTGTAGATGTGTAGACGTGTAGTACACAGTATATATATAACACATATTAATACAACTCGAGTTGGTAGATACACCAACCCCCCCTCTCCAAAGTGTCCTCTTTTTTGTAAGTTCAAATATGGTAACCCTATAGAATTCACACTTTTCATCCCAGGGATTCCTCTGGTTACTTTTCACTGGGCAGTCCACCTTTTTTGTAGTGTGGGGACCGGAACTGAATGCAGTATTGTAAGTGCGGTCTGACACGGGAGCACAAGTCTACCTTTGGAGCCTTCTGACTGTCCTTGTCTACAACGTCAATAAAATACACTGTTCAACCTGTTTGTGCAAGTTAGCATTTCTACACCATAGCATGTAAGAGGGTGGTGACAGTATACCCTACTTATGGATTCGCTTGCTCTCAGTGTTGTATGGTAAGCTTGTGGTAGACAGTGGTTTAAAGATTTTATTGATAAACAGCTGTTGATGATGCTGGCTTACTAACATGCTCAACATAACAGCAACTAAAATTCACGATGGCAACTCTCTCCAGCTTTGTGTCGTCTGCAGATTTGACAAGCTTGCTACTGTAAATGTTGTGGAAGAGGCTGTGGGGCCAATTAGAGCTCAGAAACTTTGAGTGCTCATATCAATGACAGCTCAGCCACTTTGAGTGTTAATATCAATGAGAGCTCAGCCACTTTGAGTGCTAATATCAATGAGAGCTCAGCCACTTTGAGTGTTCATATCAATGAGAGCTCAGCCACTTTGAGTGTTCATATCAATGAGAGCTCAGCCACTTTGAGTGTTCATATCAATGAGAGCTCAGCCACTTTGAGTGTTCATATCAATGAGAGCTCAGCCACTTTGAGTGTTCATATCAATGAGAGCTCAGCCACTTTGAGTGTTCATATCAATGAGAGCTCAGCCACTTTGAGTGTTCATATCAATGAGAGCTCAGCCACTTTGAGTGTTCATATCAATGAGAGCTCAGCCACTTTGAGTGTTCATATCACCGAGTGATACAACGCTGAATGAATGAGCGAAGGCCTCAGAAGCTTTCTAACCGCACACAGTGAATGAACTATCCGATATCCCCAGCCCAGCGCAGTATATCTGTATTCCCTGTAAGGGGTTCTATGTGGCTGGACACACCTCTCACAGCCTCCTACATGTGTTTTCAAAGGGGGGAGGGCTAGACTTCCTAATAAAGGAAGTGTGTTCACATCTGAAACAATCCTTCTTTAAATATGGGATTCTGTACGGAAATCAAACCAATAACATTCATCTGGCACCTGGCCGTGCTCATGTCAGAGTCTCTAAATAAAGGGCTGATTTCTAGCTTCCAAAATAGAAGGGAGGATGTTGCAGTATTCTGTCGGCTCAGTTTCGGTAATGTACCGCACAACACGCATCCGCTTCCAATTGCAAATCAATCTGTGCTTGCCTGTGCTTCTTGGCACTGAACCGAAATAAATGTTACGTATACAAGCGAACTGAGCCCCTCTGAGGTCTGATTTCAAATGGAGTCTGGAGTGGAGTCTGTCTGGAAGAATTGCAGGGGAACTCCTGTGTGGAAGGAGGGAGGCAGAGACAGAGAGAGAGAGAGAGAGAGAGAGAGAGAGAGAGAGAAAGAGAGAGAGAGAGAGTCAGATTGGCTTCCTACCAAACCACCGCACCTCTGACCACATTTACACCTGGCACACCCTAATAAACAAACACGTCCACCGAACAAACACAGGAAAAATATTTGCATGTTTTATTGATTTAAAAAATATAGCATTTGATTCAGTTTGGCACAACGGGGTAAAGTGTATGACGTAATAGAATCGATGTATTCAGAAAATAAGTGCGGTGTGAAAATTGCTAACAGAAGAACAGAATTCTTCACACAGGGTCGTGGAGTGAGACAGGGCTGCAGTCTGAGCCCAGCACTGTTCAACACCTACATCAATGAGCTGGCTACAGTGCTGAATCAGTCTGCAGTCCCTGGTCCTACTTTACACGACACAGAAATTCAATTCCTGCTCTATGCAGATGACCTGGTCCTGCTGTCACCCACAGAGCAGGGGCTGCAGCAGAGCCTGGCACTGCTAGAGCAGTTGTGTCAGACCTGGGCACTGGCAGTAAAGTTATTCTTTAAAAAAAAAATGACATTTCTCTCCCATAATTCCCACACATGACCAGTCCAACAGAGAGTGGCAGTCCTACTGGGGAGGGACACACAGCCTAAGGGAAACACAATGAGCACACTGGGGGGGCACTGACAGGAGGGGGGAGGTGTCGTTTGTTTTGTCTACTTGTGTTCAGCGTTCAGTTTTACTTTCCTACCTCTTTATTTAATCATTCCTTTTCATTTATTATTTTGTAACTGCTTTGGCAATACCACTGATATTGACATGCCAATAAAAGCAGTTCTCTGAAAGTCAACCCAACGGCTGCTGCGTCACAGAGAGGAAATCTGCTAAACCCGTCAAACATCCACTAGCTCTGCTCTTTCATTGCCAAGCATGACTCACTCCACTGCTGCCTGCTTCCCAGTGTCAGCGCCAAAGCAAAGTACCTACTCCTGCGAAGTGCACAGCAAGCAACCGGACAGACACGTCAGAGATTCAGGCAGGGAACTCACTTTAACCTTAGATCAAATCGCATAAACATCAAGCATATTTTAAGAGCTTCCAATGCCAGATCAAATCGAATAGCTAGTATCTTATTCATCCCTTGATAAGCAATACACCCAATGATCAGCAAGGAAGGGATTTATATCCTACCTCTGTAGTGCTCAACTCAGAAAATAAATGCGTTCCCTGACAAACGTTTTGACCAGAAGTCCTTTCTCAGTGTCTCCAATGAAGACTTGTAGTCGAAACGTTTCTCATTACATTTCTTATAGTATTTCTGATTTTATAACTCCCCATCTACTTTTGCGATATCATTTTGTAGTTTCTTTGATTGCACGATGTTAAATAAAGGATCTCAATTATGTTCACGTAGTTTTTTAAATGAGGTCTCAATCCTACAGTTCTACGTGATGCAAATCCTTTGGCCACAGATGTCCACACAGTGTATGAACTTCTAGTTAGTTGCTGAGGAGTCCTTTACAGTGGCGCTGGTATTGAGATCCAAGTTAAATCAGTTTCATTCATCGGCTTTCCCCTGGTTAGGTCTCAGTCATGATGAGTGAATCACGCTGGTCTCCCAGTTTAATGCTGTTGACATTCTAGTCAATCAAGCAATGTCTTTCGGTTTAATTGATACCAAACGGCACTGAATCAGAAGCCCACGCAAACATTTAACTGTCACTAGATGATCCTGGAAATCCCTGACATATCGAAACTCATTTCACGTCTCCTTATAGAGCTGTGAGCCGTTATTCTCTGAAGTGGCACACTGCGGGTATAATAGAGTGATTCTTCGTTCCACCCTGAGTCCGTAAAGTGCTCCACCTTGCTGACAGTGTTATGGCGGGTGTTTTCAATGTACTTTACAACCTTGTAATTCATCTAACAAACACTGACACGTATTTGAAAATAAAAAAGCAAGTAGCTTCCATTTTGGTTTTTTTTTTTTTTTTTACCAACCCTAGTAAACAAACTATGGCCAGAAGGTAACCCTCTGTGTACAGTCCCCAAATCTAACCAGACAGTGAGCCTCACAACAGTTTGTTCCAACCCAAGTGACTGAATTAGAAACCTCCATGGTGACCCGCTGATGCCTTTATCTGAGTCCTCGTGGCAGTCTGCAGCGGGGAGGGGAAATGCTGAAATGGGAAACTAATAGAAGCCAGTTCTCCTGAAGCGGTTTTCTTAGTCATTGCAAACAGCGAAAATGGAGCGGTTACCTCACTTCTGTATGAATGGACTGTGCTGTACGAAGACCACTGGACACCACACTTCAGTTTGATTAATGAAACCTCTCTATAGCTGTGTTAAGTGCTTGACTCTAAATGTAATAAGTGACTGTAGTTTTTACATTTCTTGCACAAGTGCGTTCTGAAAAGTGTACAGCTATAGTCAATCATTTTACTCTACTGAGAAGTAACCTGCCTGTGCTCTCTCTTTGTGTAATAGAAATGATTTCAGTTTTGGGGTAGTTCTGTTGGTACAGTCCGTGCCCCAGCCTCAGTGAAGCAGTGGGTTGCCCTTCCATTGCCTTACTGGAGAACGCTGTGTTCTTTCGCAAGTTGGCTGCTTGCACAAAACTCCGACTGCAATAACGTCTGTGCATGAGGCGTCAACTAACCAAGCTACTTCCCCTTTCGCAAGCGCGGTGTGAAACTCTCACTGCTCCTGCTGAACCAAGTTTCCTACAAACTGGACAAGCGGCTCTCTGGAGTAGTCAAGTGTGACAGACAGCCAGCCCCTCACATACCTGCAGATTCTGCTACTCTTAATCACTAGAGCTACACAAGGCCCTTAGCAAGATGCATTCGAATGAAACAAGTGGTTTGATGGGTGTGAAATTGCAATTGTGTGACTGATGCATCGGGTGCCACTGTAAACCCCTAGAGTCTCATCCTCTCAATGCTAAAGACTGTCCTAACCTCTCTGTTGGTTCTTCATCCCTCCACACTGAGACCTGAATGAACCTGCGTGCAGAGGGAGGGAGGGCAGTCACTGGAACAGCACGGTGCTTTACTACCCATTCTCCACACTGAGACCTGAATGAACCTGCGTGCAGAGGGAGGGAGGGCAGTCACTGGAACAGCACGGTGCTTTACTACCCATTCTCCACACTGAGACCTGAATGAACCTGCGTGCAGAGGGAGGGAGGGCAGTCACTGGAACAGCACGGTGCTTTACTACCCATTCTCCACACTGAGACCTGAATAAACCTGCGTGCAGAGGGAGGGAGGGCAGTCACTGGAACAGCACGGTGCTTTACTACCCATTCTCCACACTGAGACCTGAATGAACCTGCGTGCAGAGGGAGGGAGGGCAGTCACTGGAACAGCACGGTGCTTTACTACCCATTCTCCACACTGAGACCTGAATAAACCTGCGTGCAGAGGGAGGGAGGGCAGTCACTGGAACAGCACGGTGCTTTACTACCCATTCTCCACACTGAGACCTGAATGAACCTGCGTGCAGAGGGAGGGAGGGCAGTCACTGGAACAGCACGGTGCTTTACTGCCCATTCTCCACACTGAGACCTGAATGAACCTACTTGCAAAGGGAGGGGAGGGCAGTCACTGGAACAGCACTGTGCTTCAAAAAAGTTTCAGGAGCCTGTGTTCAAACTCCCAGCTGGTCCCAATCTCTCTGGCAGCAGCTATTTTTAATTATAATCAGAACTGTTACCGTAGCAACAAATCAAAGGCCAACCCACATCTGTGTCATCAGTGAGCAACGTTTCCAATACTGTACCGCCATTACTAGAGTTACACTGTCAACTCAGACTGTCCCACAAACTATACAATGTAGGAAACAGACAAGAATAGCGCACAGCTGTGGGCAACAGTGTTGCAGCATCCTATAGAATTAACACATGTTCATAAAGTCGAATGAAACCTGATGAATAATGAATTACATACCGCTTTGTCGTTGTCCATATATTTAACGAAAAAATGACAGCAATGGAACAATGTGACATTTTAAATCTAACACGACAGCTGTGCACGTTAATAATTCATCTGTTGAGTGGCTTTTTATTGTATAGGAGATGGCGTCTCAGTTTGAGAGGTTCTGGAGGGCTGTGTGTCACCCAACGTGTGAACTAATTATAAATCACACAAAGGAAGAATGTAGGCCCGAATGAAAACAAAAAAAAAATAATAATTAAAAAAAAAAGTTATTTATATTTTTATTTAGCTTTAGAATTGAGAACGAGTACTATTTTTTTTTAAAGCGGTTTCACTTTTATTTTAGCCGAGGGAAGCAAAAACTGAAATGGAAACAAATGGAAAAAATGAAGAAAAACAAAAAGATCCGCGCGACCCCTCCTTAAATGTTGTTTTTTTTTTGTCCCCAGAACACTTTCTAAAGAGGCACATTGGATAAAAAGCCGATATTTTAAAGGGCTCGTGAGGTGACAATATTCTTAAACTTGTAAACATTACATTTAATAAGGGAGGCGTCCAGTCCAAGCTGTTTGACACAGCTTTAAATAGTGTGAGCGAGCTTTTTCTAACTCCCCCACAGCTCCACTCTGTCGGGAGTTTCCTCTAAAAGGACCCATTGGGCGTGTCGGCGGAATAACTGCTGTTGCGCTGCTTGCCAGCTTCAGTGCGCTGAGAGAGAGGCGGAGAGACGCAACCAGCCAGGGATATTACTGGAAATCCGTGTCTTAGACAGAGCCGCTATTGTGAGCCTTATTATCACACGGGGAGAGTCCTCCGTTATATTGGACTGTATGCGGGTTAGTGGTATACTGCGCCGAAGAGAAGGTGCCAGGTGAATGGTGTATTGGAGTTATTGAAAGCAGCTTTTTCTTGATTTGGAGAATACGGGAATTGTTCGTGTTTTTTGCTGAAAAGGGCTGGTGGGGGTGCGGCTGACTCTTCAGCGCTGTGGTTTTTGGGCGCACGGGGATTTCTGCAGTCATGCAGGCAAGCTGCCGACTTCTGCTGCTGGGTAAGTTCTAAAAGTATTTACTCAAACAACTGTGTGTGTGCGTGTTCGTGTGTTACACTGACGCTGCCTGGCAGGAATGAAACTGGACAGCTGGCATAAGTTTGTCAAACCTCAGGAGCCGCGCTGGACCCGCATATCCCATACAAACTGTAGCGCGCCACAGCCAGCCACGGATGTTGAAAGTTTGACTTGCAATGTGTCTTCATTGTTTTACAATCTGAACAAATCGCAACATGCCTGACCCATGGAAACAGACAACTTGGTTACCGTCACGTTCATAGCGATCATATTTATCAGTCATAGAAATGACTGAATTACTGGGATCCTTTAAGACCCGACTTGACAAAGTTCTGAGATCAATCAGCTACTAGGTTAGATGGTCGGCCAGTGGCCTCCTCTTGTTTGTAACTTTTCATATGTTCGTATCGGTGCAGTATTGTGGGTTCAAAATGAATTGAGCGGATGCCGTAGAGACTGGCACAAGACTGATGTAATGCAGGAGTCAGGGACAATAGAACGCCCGCGCTCACTGCCTCTGGTTAAAATCATTTGCAACGCAGGGATTTTGGTAATACCACTTAAGCAGACGGGATTATCCGTCCCCGATGGCTTTACGACGGAAAGGCTATATGCAGTTTATTTTAGGGGTTACTAGGGGACTATGCAAAACCTGACAGACATTTCACAAAGTAATATAAACCATGGAAAGACGGAACAGAAAACGCGCCAGTCAGTTGAACGAAATTAGGGAGTTGATATTCATTTTAATAGCTTTGAGTGTTTTAGAATTTTTCTTAAACATTTTAACATTGTCAGAAATAAGTAGGCAAAAACACAGCTGGAGGGTTTTAAAGGGCAGGACGTGTGCAGTGTCAGGTTATTCACTTCATATTTACTTTATTTAGGGCAGCAGTGTGGATTAGAGGTTAGGGGCTCTGGACTCTAGGGGCTCTGGAGGGTCGTGGGTTCAATCCCAGGTGGGGGACACTGCTGCTGTACCCTTGAGCAAGGTACTTTACCTCGATTGCTCCAGTAAAAACCCAACTGTATAAATGGGGAATTGTATGTAAAAAATAATGTGTAAAAAAATAATGTAATTGTATGTAAAAATAATGTGATATCTTGTAACAATTGTAAGTCGCCCTGGATAAGGGTGTCTGCTAATAAATAAATAATAATAACACTACAAAAGTTTTTTTCAGGTACACATCAGTGCTCAACTGCAGTCTTGTGCTCAGTAACGTTGCATTGTAACAAAGTGTCTCCAGCTCTCACAGAAGATGCAATGCATTTTCTTCATGCTAGGTCTGTTTAGAAACATGATGGCATTTCAGCATTTAGAACAGTTGTGGTCAGAGTACGGTTCTGTATATACTGTGGTCAGTCGTTGATCTGCACCCTGTATATACTGTGGTCAGTCGTTGATCTGCACCCTGTATATACTGTGGTCAGTCGTTGATCTGCACCCTGTATATACTGTGGTCAGTCGTTGATCTGCACCCTGTATATACTGTGGTCAGTCGTTGATCTGCTCCCTGTATATACTGTGGTCAGTCGTTGATCTGCTCCCTGTGTATACTGTGGTCAGTCGTTGATCTGCACCCTGTGTATACTGTGGTCAGTCGTTGATCTGCACCCTGTGTATACTGTGGTCAGTCGTTGATCTGCTCCCTGTATATACTGTGGTCAGTCGTTGATCTGCTCCCTGTATATACTGTGGTCAGTCGTTGATCTGCACCCTGTATATACTGTGGTCAGTTGTTGATCTGCACCCTGTGTATACTGTGGTCAGTCGTTGATCTGCTCCCTGTGTATACTGTGGTCAGTCGTTGATCTGCTCCCTGTATATACTGTGGTCAGTCGTTGATCTGCTCCCTGTATATACTGTGGTCAGTCGTTGATCTGCACCCTGTGTATACTGTGGTCAGTCGTTGATCTGCTCCCTGTATATACTGTGGTCAGTCGTTGATCTGCACCCTGTGTATACTGTGGTCAGTCGTTGATCTGCACCCTGTATATACTGTGGTCAGTCGTTGATCTGCACCCTGTGTATACTGTGGTCAGTCGTTGATCTGCACCCTGTATATACTGTGGTCAGTCGTTGATCTGCACCCTGTATATACTGTGGTCAGTCGTTGATCTGCACCCTGTGTATACTGTGGTCAGTCGTTGATCTGCACCCTGTGTATACTGTGGTCAGTCGTTGATCTGCACCCTGTGTATACTGTGGTCAGTCGTTGATCTGCTCCCTGTATATACTGTGGTCAGTCGTTGATCTGCACCCTGTGTATACTGTGGTCAGTTGATCTGCACCCTGTATTGTAGATGCTGCTGTCACTGCTTGCCCTGTTTAAACAGTAACGTCGTGGGATGAAGTCAGTGATTACTGTTTTGAATTCTTTGCAGGTATTTGCATTGTCGCAGCCTGGGATCAGGTGGCGTGTTCAAGTAAGTCTTCGTCTCTTATTAGTGGGTCATGTGATGGTAACCTGCTGAATAATGTCACGTTACCATATTGACTTACACACCGCTTTGTAGTTTTTCATCTACTTAACGAAAAACTGACAAAAATGGGAAAAAAATGGACATGTGATTACATAATGTTAAATAAAAGATCTAAATTCTTATTTTTTTAAAATTCTGTCTCATTCCTAAAATTGTAGAGAGATGCAACACTTGTGTCTGTAGCTGTGTGGGCCGGCGTGTGTTTGTGCATTTCAGAATTGATGTTTTAATTCTTCAGATTCTTCAGGTAGAAATGAGTGTGCTGATCCCGTAGCCGTGTGTCCTGAAAATTCAACGTGCTTCGATACACTGGAGAGTTTCTACTGTCAGTGCGTGCCAGGGTACAGATCAACAGGGAAACACAATTTTACAGATACAGATAAAGACACATTCTGTAAAGGTAAGAGCACTGGAATCTGGAATCACAACTACCAACAAGTTGTTATTATTATTATTATTATTATTATTATTATTATTATTATTATTATCGGGTTGATTTGTGCCAGATCCGGTACCTGTGTGTCTGGCAGGCGAGAATTATATACAGTTTTCAAAAGTGTTGAAAAATAAAACATAATATCAATCAATATACATAACATAAAATCAAATCAAACTCTTTCCTGTTCCATGAATTGACTGATGAAAATGTGCTGTAACGATATGTAGCAAAACCCTAAAAACCGTAGCGCTCGCGCTCCTCAGATTAGTCTCAGATTCGCTCTCCCTCTTCCTTAATGAGAAGATCCGCTACCTTTTTGTTTACAAATTTAAAACATGTTATACATTTATAAGTGTTGTACTTTGTCATCGTCGCATTTTTCAAAAGCAGACTGAAAAATCAAATCACACAAAGGCACGTGTGTTTTGAATGAGAGCGTGCTGTGAATCTGCACCATCTCTACCCCACGTGAACCAGAAAAAGAGTTTGTGTGACTCAGATCTTTAAATGTATTCATTTCACACAACTACTGCTTCCAGCAATGTCACGCTTTGACGAGATCTCTCGTCGTTGGGTAATATGAAAATACTAAAATGATGAGAACTCACTTCACAGGGCTTTGAAAAAAGAATGTTTTCTTCCTCTTGTTTTTCTGTAGAAATAAATGAGTGTAGAGATAACAGCACCCTCTGTGGCCAGAACGCTTGGTGTCAAAACACAATTGGAAACTACAGCTGCTCCTGCAAGGCAGGCTTCAGGTCCAGTTCTGGGCAGGAGAACTTCATGGCCGGACAAAGCAACTGTACAGGTACTGGGGTAGATTGTTATGCATACAGATTCCACCCAGGTTTGGACAAATCCTTTAATCTACACAATATATTGAAACATTTATAAATTGGATACCTTTTATTCGTTACAGCCGCATTCCCTCTATAGGATGTTAGGCAGTGTAGACCGATGGTCCTCAGAAAACAGAGGCTCTTGAGTGACAAGGAATCATCCAACTCCACCCTCCAAACGAGCCAAGCGAATTTTCTACTCCGATTCCCAGTCAAAGATACATCTTAGTGAAACTACACCATCTGTTCTGTTCCCAATACCTCTAGACTCAACACAGGATACAGTATTGCTATAGGCTAACTGTATTATAAAATAGAGCAAAGGAGAGCCTGTGTTCTGATTCTTTGAGTCAAACTCCCCTGACAGTGTACCACGAGAAACACAAGCATAAGGAACAAATACATAGACAGCGTTCATGTGTGTAACTTCTAGTAAACAGATCTGCATGGAGATATTGATAAGAGGGGGCGAATCACAGCAAGCAAGCAAGTATAGTCTCTAACTTCACAGGACTGCCTTAATCCACTTAATGTGGATCTTTTTTTTTGACCGCAAGGGTCTGCTTTAGTCTGCTGCGGTTGGTACTAAACTTGATCTAGTTTAACTGAGGATCTCAGTGAGTTAATGAGCATTTGTCACGCTGCAATGGTTCTAACGTTAGCCCCAGCAGGTGCATCAGACTTAATCCATCTGTTGGGCACATCAGTTAGAATAAATGAGGTTGCTGCAATTGACCCAATAGATGTAGGTTACAAAACAAAAATAGAAATAAAATAAAATAATCTATTGGAGAGAGGCTTTCTAAAATGCGTTTTATACATTTAAAAGGGTTGTACTTTGTCATCGTCGCATTTTTCAAAAGCAGACTGATAAATCAAATCACACAAAGGCACGTGTGTTTTGAATGAGAGTGTGCTGTGAATCTGCACCATCTCTACCCCACGTGAACCAAAAAAAAGAGTTTGTGTGCCTCAGATCTTTAAATGTATTCATTTCACACAACTACTGCTTCCAGCAATGTCACGCTTTGACGAGATCTCTCGTCGTTGGATAATATGAAAATACTAAAATGATGAGAACTCGCTTCACGGGGCTTTGAAAAAAGAATGTTTTCTTCCTCTCGTTTTTCTGTAGATATAAATGAGTGTGAAGAGAACAGCGCCCTCTGTGGCCGGAATGCTTGGTGTCGGAACACAATTGGAAGCTACAGCTGCTCCTGCAAGGCAGGCTTCAGGTCCAGTTCTGGGCAGGAGAACTTCACGGCCGGACAAAGCAACTGTACAGGTACTGGGGTAGATTGTTATGCATACAGATTCCACCCAGGTTTGGACAAACCATTTAACCTCTTACATCGCCCTGTCCTGCGGGCGGAACATGGTACTGCAATTACACATCATATATCATAAATCATCTGTAATATTACTACAAAAGCAAAAGAGCAAAAAAAGCTGACAATATCAGAAATGTTGTTTTCCTACCGTCAAACAGCGAAGGAATTTTCTGAATCCGTCATTTCACCGCTGAGATATCCCCGTCTCAATGTGTCGAGTCCATCACAGTTCAAAACAACTCTGATCGAGTAGCTGTGCGTTTCGCTCCTCTGGCCTTACAACAGTCTGTTTGATGGTGAAGTCTCCCTGATCACGTTGTAGGGGAGGTCACAAGCTTCCCAGTCATACCTCGACTTTGTTTGTAGCCTAATCCACTGAAGAGTAATCGATGTGCGCAAGTACACAGAGCCACATGTATTGCAATGGAGAGCGCAGCATTGCGCACAGCGGATCTAGGTTTCTTCCCATTTTCTGATCATTTTTCAATTTGTAAAATTTGTAGAATTGAACGAAATGGTGAGCAGTGTTCTAAAGCATCCCGAAAGAATGGATAAGAATGAATAATGGATGAGGAGACGGATAGGAATGAAAGTGACAGCGAAAATGATCAACTTTCTGAGTTTTGGAGAACGCTGATTCAGCCACATTCCCTCTATAGGATGTTGGGCAGTGTAGACCGGTGGCCCTCAGAAAGCAGAGGCTCTTGAGTGACGAGGAATCCTCCAACTCCACCCTCCAAACGAGCAAAGCAAACTTTCTACTCTGATTCCTAGGCCCCCGCCCCCACCGCACCCGCCCAAAAATATAGTAATATAAAAGAAAATACTGAACTAGTCTCAAGACTTCTTCAATTGTTAAATAAAGCTTGCTACTTCTGCAATTGCAATCTGTTACGTCACCATGTATTATAACAAATAATACACACCCAAACTGTTCAAATAACACTGTCGTGTTACCAGAAAACATCTCTAGAAACGCAGCCTCATTGTGCACAGCTGGATTTGCATTATTCCTTATATTATTATTATTAATAATAATAATGACATGCAGGGGTGGCTGAATACAGTTTGAATTTGTCTCTCTTAACTGGGGTATCCAAAATCCTTGATTTGCCATTCAAATTACACTTCAGTTGTACAGTACTAACGTTAGCCCAAGCAAGTGGACCAAACTCACTTAACCCCCCTGTTAGGCATGTCACTGAGAATACATTAGGCTGCTGTAGTTGACCCCACAGCTCTGGCCAGAATGTTTGCATTCCCTAGGATTGAGACATAATTTAAAAAAAAAAACCCCAAAACAAAAAAACTATATGAACATAATATAAATCTTTTATTTCACATCATGTAATCAAAGAAACTACAAAATGATATCGCAAAAGTGTACCGGAAGCCGTACTAGTAGTACGTATAGGTTAGAGTTAGAAATGTCACATTTTTTAATGTGTCCGTTTTTTGATGAGTACCTGGAAGACTACACAGGGGTGTGTAATTCAATATGTTAAGGTGCCATGATTCAACAGGTTTCATTCGGCTTTCTAAAGCAAAATGAGTTCATTCTGTAGGGTGATGCAAAACGTTTGGCCAGAGCTGTAGCTTCAAAGGCATTTAACTGTGCAGTGCGTTTCCTCAGGAAGCCTCCGCTGTGTCCCGGTAGACGTGCAGCGCTAGTTAACGCTGGCGTTTGTATCTTTTCAGATACCGATGAGTGTGTGTCTGCTTGTGGTCAGAATGGAACCTGCATTAACACTGAAGGCAGCTTCAATTGTACCTGTTTCCAAGGGTTCAGTTACCGTAAGAACGTAAGCATGTGTGAAGGTGAGAGCTCTACCTGGAAGAGAGACTGATGGACTACGATACTTGCATTACAAAGCAGTGTTTAACATGGTGTTCTGGTCTCTTAAATTGAGTTTGGTTTGATGTGGGACTAGGTGTCAGCCTCTTACAAAACCCATCTTGCTGTCCAGAAAGACAAGCGAACTGAGAAGCCTTGCCAGAGCATCACTGCATGTCCCAATATCTCAGTGTTACTCAACAAAGTACCAAACGGCAACAACCCAGCTAAAGCTAGCATGTGGAGCTGTGTGACACCACCCCCTTGGTCTCAGTCACTGGTTCTGTTGTTTTGTTTCAAAAGTGTTGCATCATCCCCCTATAGAATGAACTCATCTGGCTTCATAAAGTCTGATGAAACCTGCTGAATAATATTACGTTAACACATTGAATTGCACATCGCTTTGTAGTTTCCCATAAAATTTGAAAATCTAAGATACTGCTGGACTACTGTTATCGCTTCCTGTAGACTTTTGCGATATCATTTTGTAGTTTCGTTGATTACATGATGTTAAATAAAAGATCTCAATCCTAAAATTCTAGGTGATGCAAAACTTTTGGCCACAGCTGTAGTTTAAAGCCATGATTAGGACTTGAATCCTGGATTAACAGAGGTCATGTTTTCTTTCAGACATTGACGAGTGCTCAGAAACACCCCATATCTGTTCTCCTGTTAATTGTACCAACAAGATGGGGGGCTACCAGTGCCTGTGCGAAACTGGAACCTTCCCCAGTACTGGAATCAAATGGGTCCCCAATTTCTCAAAGTGCATTGGTAGGTATTAATAAGGGACAGGACTTCAAACCCTTATTGTGGCACATGATCCTCAGGCAGACACGTACAGTAACGTAACGTGAACATGTATCGGAACACCTCAAGATTGGTCATTTATTGACAAAAAAACAAAAAAAAAACAACGGTTCATTTATTACAGAAATGATTCATTTTTGGAAACTCATCTTAAATTCAAAACTAAAAACACAGCGATGTCTGAAAGTGTCTTCAATGCTGATATTTAGTCTGGCCACCTTTGGCATTAGTAACAGCTTGGCATCTTTTTGTCATTGTGTCTGTACTTTTCTCAAAATCTGTTAAGCAAAGCGGTGGTTCTGGCAGCGAACTCACTGTAACCTTCGATCAAATCACATAAACATCAAGATTATTTAAGCGCTTCCAATACCAGATCAATCGTCAGTCGAATAGCTAGTATCTATTTGTCCTTCAATAAACAACACGTCCAGTGATCAGCAAGGAAGGGATTTATATCTTCCCTTAATCCATTATGTCCCGGCTGTGCACCAGAGCTTGCCTCCTCCTCCTCAGCCTCCTCCTCCTCAGCCTCCTCCTTCTCAGCCTCCCCAGCCTCTCCCTCCCCAGCCTCCTCCTCCCCAGCATCCTCAGCCTCCTCCTTCTCAGCCTCCTCCTCCTCCCCAGCATCCTCCTCCTCAGCCTCATCCTCCTGCTCCTCAGCAGCCTCCTCAGCCTTCTCCTCCCCAGCCTCCTCCTACTCCTCCTCGGCATATTCCTCCCCACCTCCCCAGCCTCCTCCCCAGCCTCCTCCCCAGCCTCCACTTGCTTTTTGGCTTTGTCTAACACTTTATTCTGTTACTGTTTCAGAGCTGAGTTGTTCTGAAGGCCCTGCTGAAAATGAGGTATGTTTTTAAAAAAAACAAAAAACACGCTCTTCCAATACCTTGTACAAGGATGGAGAGAAGACCGATTGCACAGCACTTAGCTTGATTAGCCACAATGTGTAGAGGTAACAAGCTCAGGTGTGTCTTATTAAACTCATAGTAAAACCAGGAATGGATCAAACTGCTGTGCAATGGGAGTCTTCTTTCCATCCCTGTTGAGTCCAAATGCATGTGCCATAGAGTAAAAAAACTTCTAAATGTTGTGCACACGCACCCCTGCATGAACACGCACCCCTGCAGAAACATTGCGCCAATCTTGCAGACAGGGCTTGCATTCCACAGCTGAAAAACAATGTCTTCTCTATTTTAGTCATCAGCTCCCTTGGGAAAAATCCAGAGAATACTGAGAGAAACGTGTTTACAGCAAAGTGACCAGGGATCCCCTGATGGCAAACAATTTTTACAGGTACAGATTTGTGTTTTTTTTTCTTAAACTATAGGACCATAACTCAGAGTAGAGAGATGACACGATGGATGCTGAAGTCTTGCTCAGCTCTCCTCTCAGGGTAGAGAGATGACACGATGGATGCTGAAGTCTTGCTCAGCTCTCCTCTCAGGGTAGAGAGATGACACGATGGATGCTGAAGTCTTGCTCAGCTCTCCTCTCAGGGTAGAGAGATGACACGATGGATGCTGAAGTCTTGCTCAGCTCTCCTCTCAGGGTAGAGAGATGACACGATGGATGCTGAAGTCTTGCTCAGCTCTCCTCTCAGGGTAGAGAGATGACACGATGGATGCTGAAGTCTTGCTCAGCTCTCCTCTCAGGGTAGAGAGATGACACGATGGATGCTGAAGTCTTGCTCAGCTCTCCTCTCATGCGTTGGTTCCTCTCCCAAGCAGGATCTTCTCAGGATCACTGACCTGCTGCTCGCTGGTCCTCTGCACAAGGCCAAGATCTCCAAGTTCTTTCAGATTGTGGAGGACGCGGTCATGAGGGCCGCGTTGTTGCTGGATAAAGAACAAACCCAAATAAACGGAACAGCGTTAGGTACAGGACCCTCCTCCTCACTGAGCACGGAGCACTCACCTATATATATATATATATATATATATATATATATATATTGTATGTAGTTATCATTGTGGCTCTTTTACCCAAAACATTTTGACAGCTCTGCCTTGTTATTTTCATACATCTATGTCTTTCATATATATGTGTGCATGTGTGTATATATATCGGTATGTTTATCATGCCTTTGCCAAGGGAAAGTAAAGAAAACAAACTATATCCAAAGCCTATATACCTCCACTGTTTGTTTTCAAACACACTTTCCCTATGTAGCTATAGAGATACAGATATACTGATATATTGTAATGAAGAGAACGTGCCCCCCCCTTCTTGCAGGAGTAGAGATCCGGCTTTCCCGCTTCACTGCGTCACCCCAAGGTCCAGTCACCCTGGGGTCAGGAAACGTGACTCTGAGCACTGACTGGAGCACAGTGGCAGGGGAGAACAGCTCAGGTAATTCTCTCCCCTCTGCCTCGGTCTCACTTTTAACAGACACACACACACAAAAAAAAAAAAACTATATGAACATGATTTAGATATTTTATTTAACATCATGTAATCAAAGAAACTACAACATGAGATCGCAAAAGTCTACCGGAAGCCACAACAGTAGTTCAGCATGTAACTATCACTGACACTGTTATCTGCTCCGATATTGAATTGTATATGGAAGACTATAAAGCAGTGTGTAATTCAATATGTGAACATTATTCAGCAGGTTTCATTCCAGTTTATAAAGCAACATTAGTTCATTCTCTCGGGTGATGCTAACCCTTTGGCTGTAACTGTAAGTTGACAGATCAGCTCATGATTCAGAATCGAGCGATCACATGCTCCAGTTCTGACATTCGATGCGTGTTTTGCTGAGAAGTGTCGCCCTTGTGTTTTTCAGGCTTTGCCGCGTCCGCTCTCATCTCCTATTACAACCTGGAGAAATCCCTGAACCACTCCTTCGATGAAGACGCCCTGGCGCGAGAGAACCACACCCTCACCTCCGTGCAGCTCAACTCCAAGGTCGTGAGCGCAGCAATCAGCAACGCCGTGCCAGAGCGGCTCTCCATCCCTGTGGACTTCACCTTCTCACACCTGCAGGTCAGCCCTGAGCGCTCGGGCAACTGGGACCCAACAGGGGCTTCATGCCCCTGGAATCGTATTGACCATTGCTGTTGCTCGAGTCGCTTTGCACTGCTGTTTGTAAAGGATTTTAAATGATTCTGAATTCACCTCTGCTCTGTGGTGTCATCACATCCTGTGCTGTAGGTCAGTTTTACTCCGGCGGTGTCTATCGGATTGTGTGGGCTCCCTGTAGTTCAGTAGCCGCAGATGAAAGCGACAAGCTGCATGTTGACAGGCCCTTCCACTCAAAGTGCTTCCCTTCTCATTGCTTCTGCACAGCTGAACGACAGCAGCCACGCAGCCGTGTGTGTTTACTGGAAGAACGACAGCTCTGGAGGCTCCTGGTCCAAAGACGGCTGTGAAACTGTCGGTGCCAATCGGACCCACACCGTTTGCCGCTGCTACCACCTGAGCAGCTTCGCCGTGCTCATGGCTCTGTACGAGATCCAGGTATTCAACCAGCACCAGAAAACACTGACGCACGCTGCCTGAGGTACACAACCCAACACAGTACAGTACAACAGAATACAATACAACACAGTACAGTACAATACAGTACAACATAATACAATACAGTATAGTACAATACAATACAATACAGTACATTCAACCTTTATGAAGCTACATTAGTTCATTCTATTGGGAGATCCCCAAGTCTTTGGGAATGTGTGAGTTGCAGGACCCAGGAGGGAGTGCAGTGTGCAGTGTGTGTGTTTGTTAACCCTGCTCCCTGGAGGGAGTGCAGTGTGCAGTGTGTGTGTTTGTTAACCCTGCTCCCTGGAGGGAGTGCAGTGTGCAGTGTGTGTGTGTGTGTGTGTGTTAACCCTGCTCCCTGGAGGGAGTGCAGTGTGCAGTGTGTGTGTGTGTGTTAACCCTGCTCCCTGGAGAGTGTGCAGTGTATGTGTTTGTTAACCCTGCTCCCTGGAGGGAGTGCAGTGTGTGTTTGTTAACCCTGCTCCCAGGAGGGAGTGCAGTGTGTGTTTGTTAACCCTGCTCCCCTCCTCCTCCCCCCCCCCCCTCTCTCTCAGGACACATTTGAGCTGCAGCTGATCACCTGGGTGGGGCTGGGTCTGTCTCTGATCTGCCTGATCCTCAGCATCCTGACCTTCAGCTGCTGCCGCTCTGTCAAGGGAACTCGCAGCACCATTCACCTGCACCTGTGCATCAGCCTCTTCATAGCAGACCTGGTTTTCCTGGCAGGAATCAGCAGCACCAGCAACAAGGTACTGCCAGGGATCCAGAGATCCGCCCATCTGTAACATACTGCCAGGGATCAGCTATACACTGTGCTAGAGCACCCTCTATCTGTAACATACTGCCAGGGATCAGCTATACACTGTGCTAGAGCGCCCTCTATCTGTAACATACTGCCAGGGATCAGCTATACACTGTGCTAGAGCGCCCTCTATCTGTAACATACTGCCAGGGATCAGCTATACACTGTGCTAGAGCGCCCTCTATCTGTAACATACTGCAGGGATCAGCTATACATTGTGCTAGAGCGCCCTCTATCTGTAACATACTGTCTGATCAGCTATACATTGTGCTAGAGCGCCCTCTATCTGTGTCTCTGCTCCTCTCTCTCAGAGTGGTGACGGGGTGTGTCTCTGCTCCTCTCTCTCAGAGTGGTGACGGGGTGTGTCTCTGCTCCTCTCAGAGTGGTGACGGGGTGTGTCTCTGCTCCTCTCTCTCAGAGTGGTGACGGGGTGTGTCTCTGCTCCTCTCTGAGTGGTGACGGGGTGTGTCTCTGCTCCTCTCTGAGTGGTGACGGGGTGTGTCTCTGCTCCTCTCTCTCTGAGTGGTGACGGGGTGTGTCTCTGCTCCTCTCTCTCAGAGTGGTGACGGGGTGTGTCTCTGCTCCTCTCTCTCTGAGTGGTGACGGGGTGTGTCTCTGCTCCTCTCTCTCTGAGTGGTGACGGGGTGTGTCTCTGCTCCTCTCTCTCTGAGTGGTGACGGGGTGTGTCTCTGCTCCTCTCTCTCAGAGTGGTGACGGGGTGTGTCTCTGCTCCTCTCTCTCTGAGTGGTGACGGGGTGTGTCTCTGCTCCTCTCTCTCAGAGTGGTGACGGGGTGTGTCTCTGCTCCTCTCTCTCTGAGTGGTGACGGGGTGTGTCTCTGCTCCTCTCTCTCTGAGTGGTGACAGGGTGTGTCTCTGCTCCTCTCTCTGAGTGGTGACGGGGTGTGTCTCTGCTCCTCTCAGAGTGGTGACGGGGTGTGTCTCTGCTCCTCTCTCTCAGAGTGGTGACGGGGTGTGTCTCTGCTCCTCTCTCTCAGAGTGGTGACGGTGTGTCTCTGCTCCTCTCTCTCAGGGGGGCTGTGCTCTGGTTGCTGGCCTGCTTCACTTCTTCTTCCTGGCTGTGTTCACCTGGATGTGTCTGGAGGGGATCCAGCTGTACCGCATGGTGGTGACGGTGTTCAACGCCACGCTGCCCCGACGCTACATGTTCTTGTTCGGCTACGGCATCCCTGCGCTCATCGTGGGCATCTCTGCGGCAGCAAACAGACAGGGATACGGCACAGAGCGCTAGTGAGTATCTCTGTGCTGCACAGACGTGTTCTACAGCTCTGGACAAAAGTTTCGCATCACCCTAGAGAATGAACTAATGTTGCTTCATAAAGTCCAATGAAACCTGCTGAATGATGTTAGGTTTGCATTTTGAATTACACACCGCTTTGTAGTTTTCCATATACTTAATGAAAAAACTTAACAAATATTGAAACGTGACATTTTGGAATCTAACATGAAATAGTGACCTAGTATTACAGCTTCTGGTAGACTTTTGTGATTTAATTTTGTACTTTCTTTGATTTAAAAGACCTAAATTATAGTTATATATTATATAGTTTTTTTTTTTTTTTTTACTTATATCTCAATCCTAAAATTTATAGGTGATGCAAAACTGTTTTTTTCAGTTATGTTTCATTAAAGGTGTTTTCCCGTGAAAATGAACAACGCATTGTTTGAACCTGGAGCCATGTCTTTAACACATATCCATTTTACTTCATGTTTAAAAATACCATTCCTATAATAGTAGGGCTGCCATAAGACTCTGTGACAGTTTGGGACAGTCCAGGCTTTTCAACTCACACCCCAATGCATTCTGGTAAGTGTAGTCCTGCTGTGAAAGGTACCTGAGACAGGTGAAACGTACCAGAATGCATTGCGATGTGAGTTGAAAATCCTGGACTGTCCCAAGCTGTCTTAGTGCTCCACGGAGGCTACCTGGGTAGCTGATAATCTTTAGTACTGGACAATCCTCACAGTCTAGACCAGTATTAACCCCACCTATCTCTCTCTCTCTCTCTGCCTCATTGCAGCTGCTGGCTATCTCTTGATAATGGTTTCATATGGAGCTTCTTTGGCCCAGTCTGTGTGATTATACTGGTGAGTACCCCGGACTGATCCCACCTTATCCAGGGGAGCCAAATGATGACCAGCACAGGCAACGCTGTACATCCCAACCTGCACTGAAGCATTCAGAGACTGGCTGGAAATGAGTCTCTCCACAAAGCCAGCAACTCTGCTTCACGTGTGCATTCCCCTTTTAAATCAATAAATACAATGATAATGACTGTCATCATTTTAAATGTGAATGTAACAGAATCCAGTGCTAAACTGCATAACAGCAAACTGTCATAGCAAAACAGCATGTTTGCAATCTTATTAAATAGGTATAATACATTAGACACTGTTAAATAACTCATCTATTGCGATACACCCCCAGATTTAACTGTGTGTCCTTATCCCTGTTTTTCCCAGTTTAACATCTTGTTTTTCGTGATCACGATTTGGAAACTAGCTGAGAAGTTCAGCAGTGTGAACCCTGACCTGTCGACCCTGAAGAAAATCCAGTAAGTGAACATCGTCTCCTCCTCCTGTCCTTTGTGGGGATTGTGAATGAAGGGAAACGTGGAGTTAACTCTTTTGTTCCGCTATCATTCTACAGCTGTGACCAAAAGCTGTGCCTCACCTAGAATTGAGAGAGTCATTCAAAAAAATAAAACTCTCTGAAAATATATTTTATTAAACATCATGTAATCAAAGAAACTACAAAATGATATTGCAAAAAAAAGTCTACCGGAATTCATAATAGTAGTACAGTATGTCATGTTAGATTTCGAAATGTCACATTTTTCAATTTGTCAGTTTTTTCGTTAAGCAGATGGAAAGCTACAAAGCGGTGTGTAATTCAATATGTTCACATTATTCAGCAGGTTTCACTGGACTTTATGAGGCACAATTAGTTACGTAGGGTGATGCAACACTTTAGGTCACAGCTGTATATTGAACGTTGTTGTTTCGATACAGTGTGTGCCGCTGGTACAATCCCCAGTCTCTCCAGTAACGCTCCTGGTTTGTATTGGTTGTGCGCAGGGTGTTCACCAGCACTGCAGTGGCTCAGCTCTGTATCCTGGGTCTCATGTGGATATTTGGCTGCTTCCAGTTTGACTCGCGCAGCCTCGCCATGTCCTACATCTTCACTGTGCTCAACAGCTTCCAGGGAGTCTTCATCTTCATCATGCACTGCCTGCTCTGCAAACAGGTGAGCTGGGAGCGCCGTCCAAACCTCTGTCTGCAGACTCAGTCTCTTCTAGTTTCACACTGATGAAGCCATGAGCCCAAACCTCTGTCTGCAGACTCAGTCTCTTCTAGTTTCACACTGATGAAGGCATTAGCTAGTCTACTTGACTCATGATGTGTTGCACGCCCTGTCCAGGTCCGGGATGACTACAGGAACCTGCTCTCCACTGTGTGCAGCTCCAAGAAGTACTCTGAGTTCAGCAGCACCAGCCAGTCTGCCAGCTCACAGGTACACTGAGGGAGGGGTGGAGGAAGGGAGCCGGGCAGAGCAAGAGAGGGGTGGAGGAGGGGAGCGGGGGAAAGCAAGATGTTCAATTTCATAACTCCCACTGCATAACAGTTTGAACCATTCCTGGTTTTTACGATGAGTTTAATAAGACATACCTGAACTTGTCACCTGTACGCTCTGAGTCTAATCGAGCTTGTGTTAAAACCTGGAATGGGTAAAGCTGCTGTGCAGTAGGAGTCCCCTGGAGAGTGCTAGAGAGGGGATGCTGTTCCTCACTGCTCTGTGTCGTCCTGTAGGGGATGAAGAGCCAGCAAGACACGGGGGAGTCCCAGATGTAGAGGCTTCAGTTCCTGAGACGACTGTCTGCTGCTTCGCTCTGCTGTGAACACAAGAGGGCGCTAAAGCCACCTCTTTACAGATGCTGCTGGGATTACCCAAGGACGCTTTCCTGTCGCTGCTGACGCCCCTGGCCCCTAGGGGGCAACCTCGTCTCTCCTCTTGTCATTTGGAATGCTGTGATGCTGGATTCGACCAGGACTGGAGATTGAAGCTGGTTTGCTTCCACAGGACTGGTTTATCATGGATTCGTGGGGCTGCAGCAGATTCGCACACACAGTTGCTTGACTCCGCTGTTTGTGTACTTTTTTTTTTTTTAAAAGGGGAAGAGAAAAAAAAAACCCCAAAAGCTTTGCACATTTTTTTCTGGTTATTACTTTTTATATTTTTACACTTCCATAAAAAGCTATGTTTTTCAGAGCTGTATTATACATTCATTTTTTTATTTTTTTAAATTTTATATAACACAGTGTTCTTATGCTTCAGTTTGCTGTGGCTGCGAGGGCCTGTCTGAGTGACTGTGTGAAGCTGGTAAAGTTAAACTGGATCCACCCTACAGTGTGTTCCACAGACAGCAGCTTTATCCTACTAGAATAATGAATTATTCACATGGTACTGAATGGACTGGACCGGACTCTGTACAAGGTAGTTCATGTGTTCTCTTTGCAGGTGACACCGGAATCTCAAGCTGTGTATTAGTCCTAAAAATAGACTTTCTTTGACCTTCTTTCATTTCAGTAATTAGGGCCGTATATTTCAAACACAGCAACATAGAAACGCGCTGCTGCGTCCCAACACCTAACCACTTCCTTTGCTGTAGGTCAGGTACACTCCAGCGGTCGAAATGAAATCGGAGCATGTGTGAATAAGTACCAGGATGTTGCTGATTATAGATATTTTTTTACGTGCTGTTTAGCGTTTTACAGAAATCCTGCATTGCCCGAAATTAGAAATAAAGAGATAAGCTCAGAAGCAAAGATTCGAATGTGATGCTCATGCTGATAGAAAGCTGGATTGGAAAGCCTGGGTGCACATCTTTTAGAGTAAAGGAAAGGAGGAAGCGTACTGTTTGCCTGGAAGAGTGATACTCTTTGACCCACAGTACAGATTCCATGCCTTAGATTATCATTACAGGACACTTCCACAGGGCTCAGCGTCAATTAAAACATTCTCTCCTCTGCTTGGATATCGTTAAGAGAATGTGTTCTAACAGTATTAACAAAAGCTTTGTAAATGTGGAATTAATTAAAAAATAAGGGGGCTCCCGAGTGGCGCATCCAGTAAAGGCGCTCCACGTGGAGTGCAGGATGCGCTCTATAGTCAGGATGTCGCGAGTTCGAATCCAGGCTATTCCTTTTGCCGACCGTGGACGGGAGCTCCCAGGGGGCGGTGCACAATTGGCCGAGCGCCCTGGAGTGGCGGGTGGGCTTAGGTTGGCCAGGGTATCCTTGGCTCACCGCGCACCAGCGACCCCTGTAGTCTGGCCGGGCGCCTGCCTGTAAGCTGCCCAGAGCTGCGTTGTCCTCCGACGCTGTAGCTCTGAGGCGGCTGCACGGCGAGTCCGCAGTGTGAAAAAAAGCGGTCAGCTGACGGCACACGCTTCGGAGGACAGTGTGTGTTCGCCTTCACCCTCCCGAGTCAGCGCAGGGGTGGTAGCGGTGAGCTGAGCTTAAAAAATAATTGGTTAATTATTGGTTAACTTGCAGTGTACAGACAACAGATGTTAATACTTTTTCACAAGGATGATTCTTGAACGTTTGGTTATGACGTTCTGTTTATTTAAAATGTTTTCAGATTGTATAGGTGCTGTTAAGCTTGTTAATATGATTTTTTTTTAAATGTTTTAATACGTGCTTGTAAGATATGCGCGTGTGAATAAAAAATAAAAACCCCTAAATGTTCGTGATTGTGTTTGTTGTCAAATCCTGGGAGCCTGAAGCGAGGATTCTGCACAATGAAGAAAAGACCGACAAGAAAATGTCAAAGATCCGCTCAGAGCAGCAACTTACCAGCAGCTCAGTCCTGCTCCCCCTGAGCAGCTCAGAGCTGCAGAGCAGACCCCAGCAGTGACCCGAGTGAGGGGGGGGTGGGGGGGTGGAGTTACTTAAGTAACGCCTTACCAAGTTTCAAGCAGCAGTGTCTCAACACACATGCCAAAATGTTGCACGCTAAATTCTGACAGAAAAGGACAGTCGATTGAGGTGTCAAAGTTGTCTTCAGTCATGATTATCAAAAGCTATTAAAAAAAACAGCCGGCTCTGACGTTTTATTTTCCTCGAGTAGATCTCAGGACTGAAATGACGGGCTTGCATGCAGTTGTTGATCCAGACGCACTGATGGAAGGCTAGGAGCCTGTGGTAGAATGGTGTTGCTTGCCAACAATGCTGTGAAAAATTGGGATTGCTTTGAGAGAGAAAGGAAGTCCTAGACTAGTGCAGCAGGTAAAACATGAAAAAGATAATATAACATAATAACCCACATCTAATATACCATAAGAAACCACATCTAATAAACCATAATAAACCACATATAACATAGCATAATAAACCACATATAACATAGCATAATAAACCACATCTAATATACCATAAGAAACCACATCTGCTTTCAAACATTTGGTAGCACTTTTAATTATAGGGCATACTTAATAATATGGTAATAACTGTTTACCATGTCATTACACAATGTCATGTCTATGTGACTGCACAGTAGTTAGCCTGCAGGAGCAGAAGCATTGCAATTACACGGTTACAACAATGTAATTACACGGCAATTAAACACATATTGCAATGTAATTACATTGGTATTACAGTGCAATTACATGTATATTCATGTTACAGAGCATTTTACAGCACTGGGGAATCACATTAGATTGTAAAACCTCTGAAACATAAATGGGGGTTGCAATCCAGGGTGCTGTAAAATACTCAAAGAAAAATCCAGCCGTGGCTTAGAAGGTAAAAGGTGATCAAATGAAGCTCTCTTTGCAAATAAAAAGCCTCTTCGAAAAGTCACTGGCTCATGAACAAATGGTCAAATTGTAAGTTTATTACTGTTAACACCTAGCTTACTAACACAGTAACTAGTTTTCATGTTGTGTTCATAGTTAATATGCATCAGCTAATAAAATAAAGCTGGCCTCGTTAGATAAACATTAGTACAGTAACACCTTTAAAAGCTCCTTTCAATAAACGCCACTGATGTAGACTGAGCAGGTAACCCAGCTTTTCATTCTTTCTTTCTCTCTTTCTTGAACATTGCTGCTATGCAGGGAGCTGATGAACTCACAGCATCATACTCCACTTAACAAACAAGCTGGCTGGGGTTGTGGAGCCCTGCTGCTCCCCCTGCGACATGGAGGGACTTGAGGAGGCAAACAGAATGGTAATGTAGCGAGCTAGCTGTGTGGAATACCAGGCAGAGGACACGGATGATTACATCTCAATGAGACGCTGAATAAATGAATACATTCTTATCATGCACTTATTTTCCCTCGGGGACCATCGCGTTACGAAGCTTCATCCGCTAGACAAAATATCCTACCAGCACAATCAGAAATGAATAATGAAAACACGTACATTAGAAAGGGGGGGGGGGGTTGTGTGAAGTGAACTTTTTTTTTACATTATGTTAATGTTTCGTTGCATTACGTTTTCTTTAACAAGATGAAATCTGAAGCCTGTGAAACGCTCAGTCCTGCTCCCCCTGAGCAGCTCAGACCCCAGCAGTGATCTGAGCGCGGGGGAAATTCTCTGAGCCACTCAGCTACTTAACACACCCCCAGTAGACACGTGATGAATGATCAGTGTGAAACTAGAAGAGACCGATATGAATGCCTTAATCAACCCAGAAGAAATATGAATATGAAGTACATGAATATTCATCTTCCTCCGCTTTTTCACATCATATTGAGACCCCAGAATTGAGACACTGTATATGTTCAAGTTTAAGTTACTGTGGGTTTTATTCAGAAAGACCCTACACAGCAAATTAATGTCTTAGAAATCACAAAAAAACAAGAGGTCTGCCCTTTTAGCAATCTGACTGGGGTAACCCTTCTAAAAGAGTCCCATAGTAAAAGCATAGCAAAGTGTAATAAAGTACAGGGAAAGCGTGGTACAGCGTTTTAAAGAGAGAAAGAGAGAGAGAGAGACGGAGAGAGCGAGAACAGAGAGAGAAAGAGCGAGACAGAGTGAGAGAACAAGACAGCGAGAGACGGAGAGAGAGAACAAGAGATAGAGAAAGAGGGAGAGAGAGAACAAGAGAGACAGAGAGAGAGAACAAGAGAGATAGAGAGAGGGAGAGACGGAGCGAGACGGAGAGAGAACAAGACAGCGAGAGACAGACGGAGAGAGAGAACAAGAGATAGAGAGAGAGAGACGGAGAGAGAGAACAAGAGATAGAGAAAGAGGGAGAGAGAGAACAAGAGAGATAGAGAGAGGGAGAGACAGAGCGAGACGGAGAGAGAACAAGACAGCGAGAGACAGAGACGGAGAGAGAGAACAAGAGATAGAGAGAGAGACGGAGAGAGAGAACAAGAGATAGAGAAAGAGGGAGAGAGAGAACAAGAGAGATAGAGAGAGGGAGAGACGGAGAGAGCGAGAACAGAGAGAGAGAAAGAGCGAGACGGAGAGAGAGAACAAGACAGCGAGAGACAGAGACGGAGAGAGAACAAGAGAGATTGAGAGAAAGAGGGAGAAAGAGAACAAGAGAGATAGAGAGAGAGAGAGAGAGAGGGTGATAGTCTTTATTCAGAAAGGCATTTGAAGCGGGAGGGAGGACAGAGAAAAGCTGTAGAGGAGAGCTGAACTGAACAAGCTGCTGAAAGGAAGGTGAGCTGGAGTCCCTGTTTCTACCTGCAAGGCTTTTTGTATTCCAGCCACATTTTAAAGTGATTACCTGCTTTAGCATGTGCATATTTTGTGTTTGAAACTATTCTCTGTTTATTATAGTGTTAAAGTGCTGCAGTGCATTATCTTGGCTTAACCCTTTGAACTCCTGTCTTTTTTTATTGTGGTGGTCAGGAGAATGGAATTGGGGTTGACTGTAACACTTCATCAAACCTGCTCTGTGTGCATTTAAAGGGATGTTTGTAATATCTTCTGCATAATAATATTTCATTTCTAGTATCCTGTTGTCAGTAGCACTTTACATGTCTCTAATGACTGTGTATTGACATGGTGGTTACTTAGTGAATACATGTGTGCTTACACATCATTACAATGTTATCATGCAGAGTTATAAATGCACGCTATAACCCCAACCCTTGCTTTTATAAAACTGCATTAACGAGATCAACCCTGGCCATAATAATCTTCTTAAGAAATTGTTTTTCAAGGGCTGTCTTCCCTAAAATAACGAACATAACAAAATGAAAAAGAGATTTCTTCTCTGGCTCCTCATTCTCTTGTATGCATCCTCAGCTTCAGTTCCCGGTCAAGACTTCTACTCCACATGCTTGGAAGATGTCCTCCCCAACCCTGGAGCCAATCTTCTCCACCCCAACCCCTACCAGCGACTCCCCCAGCATCAGCCCTCCAGACCCAGCCTTCAACAGCAGCCTCCCCCCTTCCTCTCTCTCCATCGCAGTGCCCATCTTCACCATGACCCTCGGTGCTGTCTCCAACATCCTCGCCCTGGGGATCCTGCTCCGATCCTACAGTCGTTACCGCCGTCGAACCAAAGCTACGTTTCTCTTCCTGGCCAGCACTCTGGTTTTGACCGACTTCGCTGGCCATGTGATTCCTGGGGCGTTCGCACTCAGGCTATACGCGGCCCGCATGCAATGGGACTCTATTGACCGTTCGGGAGTCTTGTGCCAGCTGTTTGGAGGCTGCATGGTGTTTTTCGGGCTGTGCCCACTCTTTTTGGGCGGCGCCATGGCTGTGGAGCGCTGCGTCGGACTCACAAGGCCTCTCCTGCACTCTTCTGTGGTGACCTCCGGCCATGGCAGGCTGGCCGTGGCTCTCCTCTGCTCCCTCGCTCTCCTGGTGGCTGCCCTGCCTGTGCTCAATGTGGGCCACTACTCCAGGCAGTTTCCTCAGACTTGGTGCTTCCTCCAAGTCCACGGTCCTCTCACTGGAGCCGAACTAGGCCTGACCCTGGTGTTCTCAGGCCTGGGCCTCGCCTCGCTCGCCGTCTCCCTGCTGTGTAACTCCCTGAGCGGGCTGGCTCTCCTGCAGGCCAGGATGGTCAAGCCCAAGGCCTGCTCCGGCACGTCCCTCGATATTGAGATGATGGTCCAGCTCCTGGGAGTCACCCTGGTGTCGTGTGTCTGCTGGAGCCCCTTCCTGGTGAGTTACCACCACAGATTCCTTCCTTATTTACTTCCTTCTGAATCAAGACGTATGCCCAAGTTAAAGATCCAGACAGCTGGTGACACAGACCCTGTCGTACAGTGTAAAGGTAGAACACAGTCCATGTGCAAAATGAATTTGTTCACTCACAGACGTAATCCTTCGGGTAGTTCTTTGTTTTGTTTTTTAATCACATCCTTTTCAAGTCTGAGGGTTCACAGCAATGTTTTGTATCCTAAAAACCATTTCAAGGTGTTTCTAGTTAGTTCCCCACAAGGGAGGCAAACACTACAGCTGCGGCCAAAAGTTTAGCATTACCTTGAATTACAGGATTGAGACATTTTAAACAATATGAACATAATTTAGATCTTTTATTTAACATGATGTATTCACAGAAACTGCAAAATGATATCGCAAAAGTCTAATAGTAATAGTAGTACAGTATTTCATGTTAGATTTTGAAATGTCACATTTTTCAATTTGTGTCAGTTAAGTGTATGGAAAACTACAAAGCGGTGTGTAATTCAATATGTTAACCTAACATTATTCAGCAGGTTTCATTTGTCTTTATGAAGCACAGTGAGTTAATTCTATAGGGTGATGAAAACCTTTGTCCAGAGCTGTAGGAATGACACTTGGGGGGAGACGATGGTTGCATTTAGCATGCCCTGTTTGTTCTGTCTTTTATTTCATGAATGTATAAGGGATGCGCCACTCTCTCTCCCCCTCCTGTTTCAGATCTCCGTGGCTCTGTCAGTCAGCCAGTCGCTCAGCAGCTCACAGTACGACGTGCGGCACTACGAGTGGCTCATGTTCCTGGGCGTGCGGCTGGCTTCCTGGAACCAGATCCTGGACCCCTGGGTCTATATCCTGCTGCGGAGGGCCGTCCTGAGGAAGATCTACCAGATTGTGATCAGGCAGGGAGACCTCAAGGGCAGCAAGCTGGGACGATGGGAAGCCAGCTCCTTCCAGAGCTGTGAAGGGAGAGTCATGAAGCGGGTCTGACCCACCTGCGCACACCCATCTTCAGCTGTGCTTCATGAACCCTCCCTGGGAAAGGAAGCAGTAGGATCTGCACCAGGTCTATATCCCACAGCCTGGATTTCATAGCTCCATAGCCACAGACAGCGAGTTATTTTATAAGTGTAATGACGCTGCTGAAGTCCTGAATTCTACTGAACTGTTGGCTGCAGAACCCGCGCCTTCTCGTGTGTTACTGCGTTCATAAAATTCTTATTTTAATTCCTAGTATTTATTGGTTTGCAGACTTCCTTATCTGCCTAGTACTGTGTGTGCACCCATGGCTGCTTGTTATCATATTGCAAATTTTAAAAACGCCTCCTGCAAAGCTTTAAATAATAATAATAATAATAATAATAATAATAATAATAATAATAATGTAACCTGACTGCACAATTGCGCATGCGCACGAATAAGTGCTTTATTATAATAAAGCAAAAGCGTTCATCACCGCACGCGACAGCGTCAGTGTCTCGTGTCTGTAGCTGCACGTGTCTGTAGCTCAAAGAATGGGACGCGTCTTCATTTAGTTTCGTTAAAGATGTCTTTAGACAATTTGTTCTTGTCTTAAAAAAAAATTGTAAAATACTGAATATATATTTGAAGAAGAAAAAATAACCTTAGTAATAAAACATACTGGCTAAAAAGACTGGCAAAATACATGGTCGAGATGTTTGTCGAAATGTATTCCTACATTTATTTTTAGTAGGACTAAGTATATTGACTAATTTTAGGGAAAAAAAATCTCTGTACAAAACCAAATGATAATAATAATAATTTCACCAGTAGAAAGTACACGTTTCATAATTATACACCATACGACATGTTCCCTAACAATTCAAATGTCAACATAACTGCCGCACGCAGCATTTTGAAAAATAAAGATAAAAGCGACTTTACCTGTTGCGTTGTTTGTCTGTTTGTCGGTTTCACTTTTTTTATGTAGAACTGTTCCTGACTGTTGGTAAAGACACCAAACAGCTTGGCTGACAGTTGCCTTGCCCGTTTCTTCTGCTGTATCTCACTCCTTGCCCGACAAGTGGCGCCTCAATACTACATAACGCGGCTCTTTCTGAAAACTACAACTCCCATAAGCACACGCGGCAGACAAACACGCCCGTTCTAAACTCGTCTGCCTACGAAGGGTGTGAGGGAGTAACACTAGCCAATAGAATCAGTCTAGGGGCGGCGACTCTGCTTTGGACAATGGGGGGGGGGGGGGGTAGTGAGCTAACACCCGCTGAGTTAGAGAGATCAGGTAACACTAGACTTCCAGAAGGAAATTAAAAAAACAACAGAAAACGCTGTAACCCGGAGTTGAATAAGACTGCAGCTGGACGTTTTTGCAGGAAAACTTTGTTTATGAAATCCGCAATTATTATTACCCAAAACGGGCATCGACAAAAACCGGGTGCTTCAGAGTAGGGCAGTCGGCAGAGTAGCACTGTGACCCGGGGAAGACGAGCACACTACGACCATCGGAAAGGACATCCGTAAATCCGTCAGGTAGGTGCCTGGATCGCGGCTTATGAACGGTGTAGTACCGGGGCTGTAACAAAGCCAGCTGTGTATAGACTGCTACGACTGGTGGACTTTACTGTGGAACTGAACCACAAAACGACGAGCCTAAATATGTTGTTATATTGACGTGGGTTGCACGCTGGTCGGCTAATGCGTTGGAAATGCAGGCTGTGTGGTCCGGTGGTTAAAGAAAAGGGCTTGAGGTCTCCGGTTCAAATCCTGGCTCACTCACTGTGTGACCCCGAGCAAGTCACTTTAACAAACTTGAGCTCTGGTCTTTCAAGTGAGACGCTGTTGTAAGTGACTCTGCAGCTGATGCATAGCTCACACACCCTAGTCTCTGTAAGTCGCCTTGGATAAAGGCGTCTGCTGAAATAAACACATAATTAAATGTGCACTTACTCCCCTTGTTTGTAATAAGAAACACATGGACGTTTCTATGAAGGGCATTAGTTGTGAGGATATATATATATATATATATAATTAGCAAGAATGGAGAGTGAACAGGTATGGACAGGTTGAGGGAAAAATAAGTCATGTCAAAATGACAGCATGCCCAACCTCACCCTCCCTCACCCAGCAAAACAAGTTCGACAAATGAAAGTTTAAACTCCCTAGAAATCCTCCAGTCATCCAACAGATAATATTACTACTGTAGTATTGACAGCCAGTTAATGTTGTGCGTCTGTTGCTGTGATATTGCATCTTGATTCATCTAACTTGTGCTCACTCTGCGGTGTTGCTGTAGTAATCTACATGCATGGATGTGGAAACATAAGATTCAGAACAGGATAAGATTCACAACCAGGGCCTTTCAGCGTCAGGGAAGGCGTGTGGGAAAGCAGGGACAGGTGCTGACCCGACCCGTAACTCTTCTGTCCCGATTCAGGATGCGGGGTCTGGCCAGCGCCTCCCTGTCCGCGGGCTCGCTCAGCCTGCTCCGTCTCTTCGGGGTCCCCTGGTCCTGGGGTCTGGCCGTCAGCCTGGGGGTCTACCTGGGCACCGGGGGCTGGCGTTACCTCCGCATCGTGGTCAAGACTGCCAAGAGAGACGTCATGTGAGTACAAACACACACACACACAGGAACACACTGCACTGCACCAGCGTTACTGAAACACAACCAAGAGAGACGTCATGTGAGTACAAACACACACACACACAGGAACACACTGCACCAGCGTTACTGAAACACAACCAAGAGAGACGTCATGTGAGTACAAACACACACACACACACACACACAGGAACACACTGCACTGCACCAGCGTTACTGTAACACAACCAAGAGAGACATCATGTGAGTACAAACACACACACACACACACAGGAACACACTGCACTGCAGCAGCGTTACTGAAACACAACCAAGAGAGACGTCATGCGAGTACAAACACACACACACACACACACAGGAACACACTGCACTGCACCAGCGTTACTGTAACACAACCAAGAGAGACGTCATGTGAGTACAAACACACACACACACACACAGGAACACACTGCACCAGCGTTACTGTAACACAACCAAGAGAGACGTCATGCGAGTACAAACACACACACACACACAGGAACACACTGCACTGCACCAGCGTTACTGAAACACAACCAAGAGAGACGTCATGTGAGTACAAACACACACACACACACACACACAGGAACACACTGCACCAGCGTTACTGAAACACAACCAAGAGAGACGTCATGTGAGTACAAACACACACACACACACACACACAGGAACACACTGCACTGCACCAGCGTTACTGAAACACAACCAAGAGAGACGTCATGTGAGTACAAACACACACACACACACACACAGGAACACACTGCACTGCACCAGCGTTACTGAAACACAACCAAGAGAGACGTCATGTGAGTACAAACACACACACACACAGGAACACACTGCACCAGCGTTACTGAAACACAACCAAGAGAGACGTCATGTGAGTACAAACACACACACACACAGGAACACACTGCACCAGCGTTACTGAAACACAACCAAGAGAGACGTCATGCGAGTACAAACACACACACACACACACACACAGGAACACACTGCACTGCACCAGCGTTACTGAAACACAACCAAGAGAGACGTCATGTGAGTACAAACACACACACACACAGGAACACACTGCACCAGCGTTACTGAAACACAACCAAGAGAGACGTCATGTGAGTACAAACACACACACACACACACACACAGGAACACACTGCACTGCACCAGCGTTACTGAAACACAACCAAGAGAGACGTCATGTGAGTACAAACACACACACACACACACACAGGAACACACTGCACTGCACCAGCGTTACTGAAACACAACCAAGAGAGACGTCATGTGAGTACAAACACACACACACACACATACACACACAGGAACACACTGCACTGCACCAGCGTTACTGAAACACAACCAAGAGAGACGTCATGTGAGTACAAACACACACACACACACACACAGGAACACACTGCACTGCAGCAGCGTTACTGAAACACAACCAAGAGAGACGTCATGCGAGTACAAACACACACACACACACACACAGGAACACACTGCACTGCACCAGCGTTACTGTAACACAACCAAGAGAGACGTCATGCGAGTACAAACACACACACACACAAGGATTATTACATTACACCCCCAGTTATAATAACCACCAACAGATATGTAACCTCTCCAGCCTTTGCTGTTTTCCTCCGCAGTGGTCTGTACGTGCTCCTACGAGTCAAGTTCTGCCTCTACAGACACCTCCGGGCCGGCAGCACCATCCCCTCCATCTTCAGCGCCACGGCCCGCAGGCACCCGGACAAGCCCGCCCTGATCCAGGAGGGCACCGGGGAGGTGTGGAGCTTCTCCCAGCTGGACGAGATGTCCAACGGGGTGGCCCAGCTTGTGCTGTCCCTGGGACTGGCTCCGGGGGCCGTGGTGGCTGTGTTCATGGAGAGCCGGCCCCTCTTCGTGGCTCTGTGGCTGGGCATGGCCAAGGTGGGCGTGGAGGCCGCCCTCATCAACTTCAACCTGCGACGGGATTCGCTGCTGCACTGTGTGGGCGTGTCCGGGGCCCGGGCTGTCATCTTTGGGGCGGAGCTAGCAGAGGGTGAGTGGAGTCTGTCTGTCTGTCTGTCTGTCTGTCTTTATCCCTTTATCCTAGTTTCGGCAGTATAATTGATATTGAATTGAAAATATTTCTGCTTCTCTTGAAATAACCATTTTTAACACTGAAATTCCTTGGAAAAACAGTCCTTGTATGTGAGAAACAGTGCTCTGGCTTTATATTAAAAACTCTACAAGTGAAAAGCATTCAGAGAAAAAGAGCGAGTGTGTGAGAGGAAAGCTGCCAGTTAAGTCGCAGTCAAAGTGAATATTTGAGCTGATTCATTTGCTGTGGTTTCTTTGGCATGTATTCTGTATTGTATCTGTTAGACACTCTCCCTCTCTCTCTGCAGTGTGGGAGGTAAGTGGATCACTAGTAGCAATCTCAGACTCTCTCTGTATCTCCTCTCTCTCTCTCTCTCTCTCCCTCTCTCTCACCCTCACTGGCTCTCTCCTCTCTCTGTCTCTGTGTCAGCGATGTGGGAGGTGAGAGACTCCCTCAGTAAAGACATGCTGTGCCTCTGCACTGGTGATGTCAGCCCTGATCGAGTGCTTCAGATCGGAGCGAAGCCCCTGGATCCTCTGCTGGCCTCGGCTTCCAAACTGCCTCCCCCAGTCACACACAGCAAGGGCTTCAACGGTGAGTGCAGCAAACACGCAGTGTGCCAGAGAGCACTGCACTGCACTACACTGCACTACACTACACTACACTGCACTGCACTGCACTACACACACACAGCGTGCCAGAGAGCACTGCGCTGCACTACACTGCACTACACACACACACACACACACAGCGTGCCAGAGAGCACTGCACTACACTACACTGCACTGCACTACACACACACAGCGTGCCAGAGAGCACTGCACTGCACTGCACTACACTACACTACACTACACTGCACTACACACACAGCGTGCCAGAGAGCACTGCACTGCACTACACTGCACTGCACTGCACTGCACTACACACACACAGCGTGCCAGAGAGCACTGCACTGCACTACACTACCCTACACACACACACACACACACACACAGTCTGCCAGAGAACCCTTCACTACACTACCCTACACACACACACACACACACACACACACACACACACACAGTGTGCCAGAGAGCCCTTCACTACACTACCCTACACACACACACACACACACACACACACACACACACAGTGTGACAGAGAACCCTTCACTACACTGTACACACACACACACACACACACACACACACACACACACACACACCCTGGTTGTCTCACTGCCACACTCTGCTGCCCTCATTCCCTCTTCAGTCATTGTGTGCAGCATGGCATCCTGTTGCTACATTTCCTATCTGCAGCTCTGCCCCAAACAATTATAGGATTGACACTTAATTTAAAAAACAACAAGAAAACATGATCTGAACTTAATTTAGATCGCAAAAGTCTACTGGAAGCCAGAATAATAGTCTAGTAGTCATGTTAGAATTCGAAATGTCACATTTTTCAGTTTTTTGTCAGTTTTTTTTTTTATGATGTGGGAAACTCCAAAGCGGTGTGTAATTCAATATGTTACAGTCACATCATTCAGCAGGTTTTGTTCCACTTCATGAAGCACACTGAGTTTGTTCTAGAGGGTGATGCAGCACTGTTGGCCAGGGCTGTAAGGATCTATTTTATAATTTTCAAAGTTTTGGTAACTTCTCAAACTCTGTAGCGTTCACACAAACTGTTTTCAAATTTCTGAAAATGAAAATAAAAAAATTAAAAAAGGCTTGGTAGAATATTCTGATGGTGTTAATGAAGCAAGCGCAGAAACACTAAGAATTGGTGGGACAGCACCATGGTTATACATCAGACTGGGGTTGAGTTTGAGAGTGCTGTGCACCCCCACACAGGACAGAACATGTAGGTGGGACAGCACCATGGTTATACATCAGACTGGGGTTGAGTTTGAGAGTGCCGTGCACCCCCACACAGGACAGAACGTGCAGGTGGGACAGCACCATGGTTATACATCAGACTGGGGTTGAGTTTGAGAGTGCCGTGGAGGGCAGAGCTGTGTGTGATCAGACTTATCAATGTTTACATGTTTTCTGTTCTTTCCATTTCTGGAGCAACTTTTACAAACACTAGAGGCCCTGATTTTGAGGGTGAAGCCTCCTCAAGATCTCAGGATATTCACACAGTATCTGAAAGGGTCCAAATATTTGTATACAATCTAGAGAGAACCACATCTTCCTGTGTGGAGAGAGTTCTCTCTCTCTCTCTCTCTCTCTCTCTCTCTCTCTCTCTCTCTCTCTCCACAAACTGACAGGCACTCGCTCGGAATGTAACCTTTCCCCTAGTTCCCCCCCCCTCTCACCCACACAGTCACACTTTGACAGACTGAGAACAGCAACCCTACACACTGCCACTGATTCAGCTCCTATAATTAGCCTTGTTACTGTGAACTGAAGAGCGAAATCACCCCGGAATATTGGGATACTCCAGGTTGCTACGGAAACTCATTCTGTTGGAGGGTAGTAGCTTTCACAAAAAAAAAACAAAAAAACGAACGCTCAGCGCCTTCAAGTACCAAATACGTTTCTCTTTGAGGAAATCAAAACCCAAACTGTCTTTCTGGAATGTGATGCATTCTAATTCAGTGTGCTTCCGTTCTCAAACGCTGAAATCTTTTACAAGTGTGACATGGCATGTGTTGGAGGAGAGTCCAGTGAGATTTCAGTGAATATAGTTAAAGAGAACATTTAAATAGCAGGGAGAGGCCAGTTAAAGACACTCCGAAATAATGACAAAGCATCCTGTCCTGAATGAGGACAGAGGCACTTCATGGGTTAAACCCTCTCGAGACCGTTGATCTGTACTGTCAGTAACTGTTGTAACTCATTCTTCTGACTTTCTGTTAGTGTGACAGAGCAGACATGACCCAGCGTGCGTGAGAAATGCTCTGCACACTTGATGTGCGCTCATCACTAAACACTTCAACATTGCAAACTGGCTTCACTGGAGGAGCAAAGCAGCGAAACTTACCAAAAACCAAAGTGCTTCTTGTGAATTGTTTGGGAAGGTTTTTGGTCGGGCAGCGTTGTGGACAGCTCTGGTTGGTTCATGTACCTCAGTTTGACCTTTTCCCCAGTTTCATCACAGTCATGCTGTCCCACAGTGCCAGCACACGAGTGCCTGTCCTAACCACACACACACACACGCTCACATGCACGCACACACACACACTCTCTGTCTCTCTCTCTCTCTCTCTCTCTCTCTCTCTCACACACAGGCCTGGCACACTGGCTCAATCACCCCACTTCTCGGTGCCCAGTCACTGCCCAGTTAAGCGTGGTCTGTCCCTGTGTGTCTCGAATGATTTAAAGGAGCAGCGCAGTGCGTTTCAATAAGAAGATTCTTCTAGTGCTGTTTTCCATTGAGTGTTGCGGAAGTCCAGTTTGGCTTGTGCTTTGTAATCGATCTCTTGCTTATATAAGAGTCTCTTAGGTTTCAGATGGATCACTCTCATGTGACAGTCTAGGCGTACACACTGGATCACTCATACTGGGACACAGTGCTGGAAAACTCTGCACAAAGCAACGGTCTTACTTAACATTTTCAAAGTACCAAATTCTTTCCCAGTTGAAATGTTGAAGCGTAAAACAAAAAATATCACCAACCATTTGTAAGCAGAATCAATAGCCAGGCAAAGTGTATTTTCCACTTCTGATATGAATGTTTGACCAGGGGAAGCAGAAACTTACCCTCTCCCTCCCTCCCTCCCTCCCTCCCTCGCCCTCCCTCCCTCCCTCTCCCCCTTTCTCTTCCTGTATCCCTCCCCTTCTCACTCTCTCCTCCCTCTTACGCTCTCTCTCTCCCTCCCCCTCTATCTCCCTCCCCCTTTCTCTCGCTCTCATCCTCTCCCGCTCTCATCCTCTCCCCTGTCTTTCCCTCTATCTCCCTCTCTCCTTCTCCCTCCCCCTCGCTCCCTCCCCCCTCTCTCTTGCTCTCTCCCTCTCCCTCTCATCCTCTCCCCTCTATCTCCCTCCCTCTCTCTCCTTCTCCCTCCCCCTCTCACTCTCCCCCCTCTCCCTCTCTCTCCCCCTCTCTCTCTCCTTCTGTCTCTCTCCCTCTATCTCCCTCCCTCCCTCTCCCTGTCTCTCTCCCTCGCTCTCCCTCTCTCCCTCTCGCTCTCCCCCCTCTCCCTCTCTCTCTCCCCCCTCTCCCTCTCTCTCTCCCTCTCTCTCTCTCGCTCTCCCCCCTCTCTCCCTCTCTCTCCCTCTCTCTCCCCCTCTCCCCCTCTCTCCCTCTCTCCCTCTCTCCCTCTCTCCCTCTCCCTCTCTCTCTCTCTCGCTCTCCCCCCTCTCTCTCTCTCTCTCCCTCTCTCCCTCTCTCCCTCTCCCTCCCTCTCTCACACTCTTCCCCCTCTCTTCCAGATCGCCTCTTTTACATCTACACGTCTGGTACCACCGGCCTGCCCAAAGCAGCCATCGTCGTGCAGAGCAGGTGAGTCACAGCCTGCGCTGTCCTGGCTGTGAGTGCAGAGACACGCGTCCTTGTAATGCAGCTCTGTGACTTTGCAATGCTCCCGATCCTAAAGCGTGCTGCTGTCTGTGCCCCCCTCGTCCCGCAGGTATTACCGCATCGCTGCCTTCGGGTACCACGCCTTTGGAATGCGCCCTGATGATGTGCTGTACGACTGCCTCCCTCTCTACCACTCCGCAGGTACCCTGCCTGCCTGCCTGCCTTTCTAAGCCATGCTGTTGGTCTCGGTGTGCTTCTCTGATCACTTCTCTGACACCGGCTGCTCTCCCTGTCTCCTCTGCCTCTCAGGGAACATCATGGGAGTGGGGCAGTGTCTGATCAACGGTCTCACTGTCGTCATCAAAAAGAAATTCTCAGCCAGCAAATTCTGGGAGGACTGCATCAAATACGACTGCACTGTGAGTATCACCGCTGCCTCGCTCTCTCTCTCTCTCTCTCTCTCTCTCTCTCTCTCTCTCTGTCCCCTCTTGCCTCCCTCCCTCCCTCACTCTCCCTCTCTCTCTTTTTCTCCCTCTCCCTCTCTCTCTCTCTCCCTCCCTCTCTCTCCTTCTCTGCCCCCTCTTCTCTCGCTCTCTCTCTCCCCTTCTCTGCCCCCTCTCCTCTCTTTCCCTCCCTCTTCTCTCTCTCTGCCCCCTCTTCTCTCTCTCTCTCCCTCCCTCTCTCTCCTTCTCTGCCCCCTCTCCTCTCTTTCCCTCCCTCTTCTCTCTCTCTGCCCCCTCTTCTCTCTCTCTCTTTCCCTCCTCCTCTCTCTCCCCTTCTGCAGTTTTCAGTTGAATTGGAAAATGAATCCGTTCAAAGGGGTGGCATCACAGAAACGTTTGCCTAAGGGATAAACCCCAGCTTGTCTGTGCTGCCCCCTGGTGGTGGCTGCAGGTGGTGCAGTACATCGGTGAGATCTGCCGCTACCTGCTGAGCCAGCCGCGCCGAGCCCCGGAGAGCAGACACCGCGTGAGGCTGGCCGTGGGGAACGGGCTGAGGCCCAGCGTGTGGGAGGCCTTCACTCAGAGATTCAGCATCAAGCAAGTGGGGGAGTTCTACGGGGCCACAGAGTGTAACTGCAGCATCGCCAACATGGACGGCAAGGTGAGTCCCCCCCCCCTCCCTCTCTCTGCAGTGAGTACGTGTCCTGAGCAGAGTTCAGGCAGTGAGCCGCTGTCTCAACGCATGGACAGTGCTGTGTTTTGACTTGGGTGTGGACAGTGCTGTGTTTTTGACTCGGCTGTGGACAGTGCTGTGTTTTTGACTCGGCTGTGGACAGTGCTGTGTTTTTGACTCAGGTGGGATCGTGTGGCTTCAACAGCATGATCCTGCCCAATGTCTACCCCATCCGACTGGTCAAGGTGAACGAGGAAACCATGGAGCTGATCAGAGGCCAGGACGGGCTGTGCGTGCCCTGCACACCTGGTGAGCGTGTCTGTGCTTCTCTCTGTGTGTGATGGTCTCTTTGTGTGTCTCTCTGTGTCTGCGTGTCTCTCTGTGTGTCTCTGCGTGTCTCTCTGTGTGTGATGGTGTCTCTGCGTGTCTCTCTGTGTGACGGTCTCTCTACGTGTCTCTGTGTGTGTGATGGTCTCTCTCTGTGTGAAGGTGTCTCTCTGCATGTCTCTCTGTGTGTCTCTCTGTGTGACGGTCTCTCTCTCTGCGTGTCTGCAGGAGAGCCCGGGTTGCTGGTGGGTCGGATCAATCAGCAGGACCCCCTGCGCAGGTTCGACGGCTACGCCAGCGAGGCAGCGACCAGCAAGAAGATCGGAAACAACGTGTTTAAACAGGGAGACACAGCGTACCTCTCAGGTCAGCACTCTGTCCTTCTGCAAACCCCCAGGACAGGCCTGCAGCAATTCCAATTCCAATTTCTTTTAAAAATCAATTCCAATTCCAATTCCTTTTAAAATCAATTCCAATTCCAATTCCTTTTAAAACCAATTCCAATTCCTTTTAAAATCAATTCCAATTCCAATTCCTTTTAAAATCAATTCCAATTCCAATTCCTTTTAAAATCAATTCCAGTTCCATTTCTAATCCCTTTGAAGGAATTGGAATTGATATTTTAGAGACATAATAATTGTTGTGATTATTCACTGCTTTCATTTGAAGCCAATTTTAATAGAAATACCTGTCTCTGTCTCTCTCTCTCTCTGTCTGTCTCTCTGTCTGTCTGTCTGTCTCCCTCCCTGTCTCTGTCTGCCTGTCTCTCTCTTTCTCCCTCTCTCTCTTTCTTTCTCTCTCTCTCCCTCCCTCTCCCTCCCCCTCTCTCTCTCTGTCTCTCTCTCTCTCCATCTCTCTCTCTCTCACTGTGTCTCTCTCTCTCTCTCTGTCTCTCACTCTCTCTCTCTCTCGCTCTCTCTCTCTGTGTCACTCTCTCTCTCTTTCTGTCTCTCTCTCTGTCTCTCTCTCTCTCAGGAGACGTGCTGGTGATGGACGAGCTGGGCTACATGTATTTCCGGGACCGCAGTGGGGACACGTTCCGCTGGCGAGGGGAGAACGTCTCCACCACAGAGGTGGAGGGGACCCTGAGCTCCCTGCTCAACCAGGCCGACGTGGCCGTGTACGGGGTCCCTGTGCCAGGTACAGCATCACCCTGTGGAGTGGAAATGTGTGGCCAGCGCTGTCGGATGAAAATGAATCTGAAGTCAGGTTTGATATTGACTGCAGCATCCTGAACCAGCCTGCAGGATCAGTCAAGCTGGTTATCTGGGTCTTGTGATCAGTGCGCTACCATGGGAGGTCATTTTATTCAGTGCTTTGATATTATTTGTGTGTGTGTGTGTCTCTCTATCTCTGTATTGATCTCTTTAGGTGTTGAAGGTGTGTGTCTCTCTCTATATCTCTGTATGGATCTCTTCTCTAGGTGTTGAAGGTGTGTGTCTCTCTCTATATCTCTGTATGGATCTCTTCTCTAGGTGTTGAAGGTGTGTCTCTCTCTCTATATCTCTGTATGGATCTCTTCTCTAGGTGTTGAAGGTGTGTGTCTCTCTCTATATCTCTGTATGGATCTCTTCTCTAGGTGTTGAAGGTGTGTCTCTCTCTCTATATCTCTGTATTGATCTCTTCTCTAGGTGTTGAGGGGAAGGCAGGCATGGTCTCTATTGCAGTGCAGGACGGCCTCTTTGACCCGGCTCAGTTCTACACAGAGATCCAGAAGGTTCTGCCCCCGTACGCCCGGCCCGTCTTCCTGAGGATCTCCCCCGAGGTGGCCACCACAGGTAGGGACAGTGGGCCGCAGCGCCCTGCCTCTCTCAGGCCCGCGGGCTCTCTGACTGTGTGTTCATTTCAATGTGTCCTGCACTGATTACGTGACCCCCCCTCTCTGTGCTGCCTCCCCCAGGCACTTTCAAGATCCAGAAGACTCGTTTACAGAGGGAGGGGTTCGACCCCCGCCACTCCCCCGACCAGATCTACTTCCTGAACTCGCGGGCGGGACGCTATGATCCCCTGGATGAGGGTCTGCACAGAGCCATACTGGAGGGGCGTGTGTCTGTGTGAGAGACAGACAGACAGACAGACAGACAGACAGACAGACAGGGGCACTGCGCCACACTGCAGCCAGAATCTGACCCCTGGCAAATAGTGTCCCCTGACACCAGCCTGCTTTCACATCGATACGTGCCAAATACTGTCCCCTGCAGAGCCCTGTCTGCGAGCAGATTGAAATCTCAAGTGCAATTCACTGTATTCATGGAGTAACACAGCAGTCTTAAGCCATGCATGGGTCATGTTGTTTAGAGTCACTGTGTGTCGTTTTGTGTTTGTCGTTCATCCCTGAAGTTTAACGCTCCCCTGCGTCCTCTATAGAGCTCGCAAACGCGTCTTCTCTCTGAGTACAGCAGGCACACCAGAGTGTAACCGTTAGCATGTCCCCCCCTGCAACACTGCCCCCGGTGGAAGAAATACAACCTTCTCACATCCACAAGGGGGCAGGCTGGTTTAGTTCAGTCTGTTAGTGTATTCACTGTGTGTCCACAGGCAGGGCCAGCACAGGTATATCTCAATAGTGCAGCACTGATACAGAGAGACCTAGGAGACCAAACTCAATAAAATAACACTGAAGAAAACAATTCCTATACATCCGAAAATACTACACATTCATGTGAAGTGACTTGCTCAGGGTCACACAGTGAGACAGTCAGTGGTAGAGGTGGGATTTGAACCAGTGACCTTCTGGTTACAAGCACTGGACTTTAACCACTGGACCACACTGCCTCCCAAACACACGCACAGTGATTCTAAACAAGAAGACGACATTGGATAAGATGCCTGTGATACTCCAGAGCCAGGCCAAGCTGCTGTTTAAACACAGCAGCATGCTCTATGAATAGCAGCTTCCCCATGCTGGGAGCGTCTTTTCTAATGGATCACGTGAGATCGGTGTGACGCGATGGCCGCGCCTGCAGGTTACTCACGTGGCTTTGTAAGCTGTACTTCAGCAAGTATAGGTCGATATTCGCACAGACCGTGTTTCACTGCCGTCGCTTTGTCCTTCCTGAGAGCTAATAGAAGGAAAGAAGTACATGTTAACGTCATTAAAACAGAAACTGACAGACGGACTGCCTGTCGGTCACAAAAATAATAATCGCTGAACCCTAACATGCAACGCAACTGATGCTAAAATGTCTCATGTGCACTTTTATCAGTATCCACTAGAGGGCAGCATTGCGCTCGATTGCTAGTCTCCTCTGATGGAGAGACTTCCAAACCTTAAAAAGAAAAACGACCGGAACAAATTAATTGTTTTGTATCATTTTTACTTTTTAAAATGTGCCAACGTTAGCGGGTATAAAAAGGGAATAGTGAAATATCTTAACTTGATTAAATGAAAGTGCTGTTAAATACTGGATTCTTAACTCGTTTTTTATATATATTATTATTTTTGAAACATTAGTTGATGCAACACCTGGTATAAATGCTACCGTCAGGATGTTGCCTTGACGACAACATTCAGACAAGTATTTAGGGCTTCCATGTATTATACAGAACGTGTGAAATTCAAGTTTCTTTCATCTGAGTTTCCACACTGTATAACTGATGGGTCCGTGTGTTCAAGGGTTTGTGGAGTTGGGAGGTGTAGCGCCAGGTTTGAATCTGCAGGGCTGGTTAAACTGCTATAGTGAACGAGAGCGTCTCAAACAGAGATGCTCGTTAATTACACTAAAACTTGGAGAAGCTGTGGCCTTGCATTTACTAGGAGCTTGAGGCGTGGAGACTGAAAGGGTGCTCCCTGCAGTGCAGAGAGAAAGGGTGCTCCCTCCAGTCCAGGGCAGGCTTGAGGCATGGAGACTGAACTGCTCCCTCCCTCACCTCCCTAAGAGAAAGGGTGCTCCCTCCAGTCCAGGGCAGGCTTGAGGCATGGAGACTGAACTGCTCCCTCCCTCACTCCCTAAGAGAAAGGGTGCTCCCTCCAGTCCAGGGCAGGCTTGAGACATGGAGACTGAACTGCTCCCTCCCTCACCCCCTAAGAGAAAGGGTGCTCCCTCCAGTCCAGGGCAGGCTTGAGGCATGGAGACTGAACTGCTCCCTCCCTCACCTCCCTAAGAGAAAGGGTGCTCCCTCCAGTCCAGGGCAGGCTTGAGACATGGAGACTGAACTGCTCCCTCCCTCACCCCCTAAGAGAAAGGGTGCTGAATGTTTTCTTTTTCTCGTTCACATTTTAAAATAAGTTTCTAACTGACAGAATTTTTAACTACCTGTTTTTAACTGACGAATTCATGTTGATTAAAATTTTAATGTAAGTTTGTGTGGACTGTGTTTGTGGTTTTCTTCATTCATCTCAATACAAAAGCATGTATGTTAACTTCAGTGGTGCAGTCCATGCACTGTGCAAATTTTTTTTTTTGCAAGAAAAGGCTTAAAACAGGACAGTACTAAAGATAAGTCCAGTTAAACGTTGACGTGTTTTTTGCTAATTTTTTGTATTGTTAAAAGTTTAAACTCTTTAGAAAGCCTCTATTGATCCAATGGAAAACAGTAATAATTTCACTGCTATAGTGCTGATAACCCATTCATATTGCGCTTCTATTGCAGTGATATTGTGTCCTGATTGATCTGAGTTGCTCAGTTTATGGTATTGACATTTAATGTCCCGGGACACCTTCCTCAAAACCGGGACGATCCAGGAAGAACAGGGACAGGTGACTAATCCTGGACTACCTAATATGACTGCCAAATACATAAATAATAACCATGGAAAACGCGACTGTAGGAAACTGAGTGTGTCTCGATCACTTCCGCTTACAGCAGCACCTGTAGCGGTTCTGTACATCGCGCTGATAGACACAGCGCGACAGGTACGAGGAAGGAACTCTAGCGTGCTCCTCGTTGCGTCAGCGGCGCGGCACTTCGTATCAGCGTTGCCAGATCTGAAATGTTGACATATCGTATTGGACCCTCAGAATTATCGTATTTTCAGAAAAATTATAGTACACTGTAAAACTTTAAGAATATATGTGTTATTTTTCCATCCTTAATATGTGACATCACATTACCTGATAAACTGCATCACCAACACTGAAATGAACAAAAAAACACTGCACTGAACTGCTTGACACCGCGCTGATCACAAGACATTTGGATTAACTGTGTTCTATTGCAACTTCCCTTACATGTATGAATAAAAAGAAACGACATACAGCACACACGTAATCTTGTGGTAACGCCCGCCTACTACAGTTAACATAACGAGACTATTAGATGCTATTATAAGATAGAAACTTTAAACAACATTTTTTTTAAAAAGGTTTTCTAATAGTTTTATCCTGATTTCACTTCAACGTTCCAGCGGGGGACGCTGATTGGCTGTTGACACTCAATCGTTTTCTAAATTATAATATAACTGTATAGTATTAAATTTTGTCCAATTCCACATCGGAATCGCTGTTATTTTACTGTGCTAAGCTTGGTCGTCACACGTCTCTACCGCCCAGCCTCCAGGTAGCGAGTGTCAGTCGCGCTTAATTAACAACATACGTAGTGCGTGCCTGCCTGCGTGTTAACTCTTAACATGGTGGGTGCGTTCACCAGAGGCAGACTTTGCTAAGTCTGCGCAGATTCTGAAAATTCATTGGCTACTTGCTCCGATTCTGTGCAGATTCTGCGCAGAATGACGAAAGTCTGCATGTCGTGAACGCACCCAGCGTCTCAGCAGCCGGTGACGTCACGTGAAAAGCCTCAGTAGTACACAATTATTATTATTATTATTATTATTTATTTCTTAGCAGACGCCCTTATCCAGGGCGACTTACAATTGTTACAACATATCACATTATACATTATTTCACATTATACAGATATCACATTATTTTTACATACAATTACCCATTTATACAGTTGGGTTTTTACTGGAGCAATCTAGGTAAAGTACCTTGCTCAAGGGTACAGCAGCAGTGTTCCCCACCTGGGATTGAACCCACGACCCTCCGGTCAAGAGTCCAGAGCCCTGACCGCTACTCCACACTGCTGCCCTACGTCACCACGTGCTGCTGAAGCCAGAGACGTGGTGACGTAGCTCATAATCTGCACAACTGTGAGAAAAGTTTTAAGGAATTTAAACATGCCTGAATTATCGTATGTTTGGCCTTTTTTGCCATTATTGATCGTACATCGTACAAGGATTGAAATTATAGTACAAATACGATAATTATCGTACGTCTGGCAACGCTGCTTCGTATTGAGAGGCTCTGACAGGGTAAGAGTGAGGAGCCGTGCTCCAATCAAATGCTTTGTGGGCGGGGTTTGTGTCAGCCGGCATGGATGAAATTCGGTGCTTACAGTTATTATGGGTGGTTTCTTGCGTCATATAATGCAAGTCTAAAGGAGGGACCTGCTGAATAATGTATATAGAGATGACACGCCCGGATATGAATTATTCATGAGCTTGGCGTTGCTGTGTGGGCGGTGCTGACAGATCCGACCGTGTGATTGGCTCGCAGTGTGCCTGGCTGGGGGCGGGCTTTATTTCGTGCACAGTTTTGCACTACCGGGTCCTGCAGATTACACGGTCTCTCAACATTGATGAGGAAACGTTGTGCGGAGAAATAATCAGCTGTTTCGATCCGGAAAGAAAGCGTTGCACAGGTTAGTAAAAATAGGAAAATATTTACGTAGTTCAACAGGCAGTTGAACTACGTCATATGTTTTATTAGAGACCCTAGCGCACGTGTGTCATCTGTGAAAACGAAACGTCTGAACTGTTATAAACTGACCTGTTATCCATGTAGAATAGACGACTCCGGGTTTCTGAATCGCATTGATGCAGCCTGAATAAATCCCGTTTAAGAGTAGAATATAGACGAATTAATGAAACTCACAGAAAAAAACAAACACACAAACAAATAAAAACCTTTGGCGACACTCCCTGGGATAAAGTACGGATTTTTGGACTTGTATGTAAGTTATTAAACTCGACTTTCGACTGGCCATTTAAAATAATGTATGTTAAACTTGCACTAGCTGTTTATAAACTGTTTTAGATAACTACAGATATAAGGCTAACGGATAAAAACGGTATCTATGAGAAGGAGGATAATTTAGCGACGCTCCCTAATGGAGATCAATGAACCCTTTTCTGTCTCGAGCACCACACACAGAATGAATCTGTTAGTTTGTTTCCCTGTCGCTTCTCCCGGGTGCCCCCTCAGGTCCTGGCATGGCTGCTGCCTCTCAGCGGGTGCTCGTGTTCCCCTCCTCCTCGGAGCTGGGTCCGGCGCTGGCCCGGTTCATCGCGGTGCGGGCGCAGGAGAGCTGTGGTTCTGAGAGAGCCCGCTTCACGCTGGGTCTCTCTGGAGGGAGCCTGGTCTCCATGCTGTCCCGGGACCTGCCTGCTGTCCCGGGCCTGGACTGCAGGAAGTGGCTGCTGGGCTTCTGTGACGAGAGACTGGTCCCTTTCCAGGACCCAGAGAGCAGCTACGGGCTCTACAAGGTATGGAAAGATTCAGACGCTCCCTGATGGACTGTACAAGGTACGGGAAGATTCAGACGCTCCCTGACGGACTGTACAAGGTACGGGAAGATTCAGACGCTCCCTGACGGACTGTACAAGGTACGGGAACATTCAGACGCTCCCTGACGGACTGTACAAGGTACGGGAACATTCAGACGCTCCCTGACGGACTGTACAAGGTACGTGAACATTCAGACGCTCCCTGACGGACTGTACAAGGTACGTGAAGATTCAGACGCTCCCTGACGGACTGTACAAGGTACGGGAAGATTCAGACGCTCCCTGACAGACTGTACAAGGTACGGGAAGATTCAGACGCTCCCTGACGGACTGTCTAAGGTACGAGAAGATTCAGACGCTCCCTGACGGACTGTACAAGGTACGAGAAGATTCAGACGCTCCCTGACGGACTGTACAAGGTACGGCAAGATTCAGACGCTCCCTGGCGGACTGTACAAGGTACGGGAAGATTCAGACGCTCCCTGACGGACTGTACAAGATAAGAGAATATTCAGACGCTCCCTGCTGCGGTCCCAGCGCCACACACGCGCTTCTGAAACGGGGTTTAGCGTGCGTGAGGCACGCAGGTTTATAAGTTCACGACCCTGTCCACAGTGCGTTTGTTTGACGAGTGTTCTGGACATTCTCTGAGGTTGGACAGTGCTTTGCAAAGTGAGAATAAGCATGTAGCCCTCTCTAAAACAGCCGAGAATGAGATTCAGTTCATCGAAGTGGACTTGCATGCTTGCCCTTCACTCTTCCTCGTTTCTCTTTCAGACCAGCCTGCTGCCGAAGATCTCCGTTCGAGAGAGCCAGGTGCTGGCAATTAACCCCTCGCTGCCTGTGGAGGAGGCCGCGGAGGATTACGCCACGAAACTCCGAGAGGTGACGCTGCTGCCCTGAGCTCCACCACTCGCTACCTGCACGCTTACAGCTCTGCTTAACCCTGTCCGCTGTCATTTCAACAGCAGTAGTTATTGTTTTGTTTTGACTGCATGCAGATTTGTCCCTGACACACTTTAAAGTATTTGTAGATAACAGCAAAAAGAAAGAGAATTCTCCCCTGTCGTGTCCAAACGTTGCTTTCCAATTGGAGGATGACGTCACATTGCTCGTCTTCTATTGGCCGTGTCTTTGTGTAGGCGTTCCCAGGCGAGGAGATCCCGGTGTTTGATTTGCTGCTGTTGGGCATGGGGCCGGACGGACACACCTGCTCACTCTTCCCAGAGCACCCCCTGCTGGAGGTAAAAGAGCAGGACACCAAAATAATTTCACCACGGTTGTGCACAGTTTTGAAAGAAACACATATTATAGCAAACAGGTATTTTATTTATTTCCAAGCGCGTAGTAGCATTGCGCTGTGCACTGAAGCCCATAGGTGATACTGCAGCCCGTGCGACACAATAGAATCTGAAACACAGAGAAATGCCTTTGTGAAGAACTCCCCCTGGTGTCTGGGCTGTGAACTGCTCTTCTCTTTCCTCCAGGAGAGTGAGAAGCTGGTGGCTGGTCTCAAGGACTCCCCCAAACCTCCCCCCCAGCGTGTCACCCTGACTCTGCCAGTCCTGAACGCAGCGCGCTGTGTCGCCTTCGTGACCACCGGGGGCAGCAAAGCAGCCGTGCTCAAGGTGAGACTCCGACCCTGCATCAAAGTGCAATATTGGACGGGTTCTGATCGACAATAATCTCTCCCTTCTCCCTCTCTCTCTCTCTCTCTCTCTCTCTCTCCTCACAGCGAGTGCTAGAAGGGAAGGAGGCCCCTGCCCTGCCTGCTGCTCGAGTTCTCCCCTCCCCTGGAGAGCTGCTCTGGTTCCTGGACGACTCGGCTGCAGGGAGCCTGACCCTGAGTGTGGAGAGACCAACTTGCGCTGCAGCACTGTGACCAGCAGAGGGCACTGTGACGAATACAGAGCTGCACACTGCACACATTCCATTGGCAGGGGGCGCTGTTGAACCCAGAGCCTTCAAAACCAATTCTTTTTGGAGCGAGTGGATGTGAAGGTCTGTTTTAGTAGATTGAATTTGTGATTCAGTTTGAATAGACTAGGACCAAGACAAGAGTCTGCTCTACAGTATGAACAAAATGAGTGTAAACTGGTGCAGAATACTGTGTGTATTTTGTAATAAACACATTACTGAATATTGGTGCGTTGTTTCTTTTTTGTTTCAAGCACCCTTTCTCTTAGGGGGTGAGGGAGGGAGGGAGCAGTTCAGTCTCCGTGCCTCAAGCCTGCCCTGGACTGGAGGGAACACCCTTTCTCTTAGGGAGGTGAGGGAGGGAGCAGTTCAGTCTCAGTGCCTCAAGCCTGCCCTGGACTGGAGGGAGCACCCTTTCTCTTAGGGAGGTGAGGGAGGGAGCAGTTCAGTCTCCGTGCCTCAAGCCTGTCCTGGACTGGAGGGAGCACCCTTTCTCTTAGGGGGTGAGGGAGGGAGGGAGCAGTTCAGTCTCCGTGCCTCAAGCCTGCCCTGGACTGGAGGGAGCACCCTTTCTCTTAGGGAGGTGAGGGAGGGAGCAGTTCAGTCTCAGTGCCTCAAGCCTGCCCTGGACTGGAGGGAGCACCCTTTCTCTTAGGGAGGTGAGGGAGGGAGCAGTTCAGTCTCCGTGCCTCAAGCCTGCCCTGGACTGCAGGGAGCACCCTTTCTCTCAGGGGGTGAGAGAGAGGGAGCGGATCATCATTCAAACAGCCCTGCTGGTTTTGTAGAGGCTGCATGCTTCACTGCGTTATTCTCAGATCGTAGTCAGACACGGTACACGGCATCCTCGCTGCTCTGTAACACACAGTCTCCCCACCCACCTCCCCCGACCCACCTGCTCTGAGAGTTTCACTTGAACACAGAAAACAGAACTGAGCCCAAACGGCCGTGACAGCTTTTCACTTGAATCCCCCGCGGGAGAGAGCCGAGCCCCTGGGGATGCAGAACTGCTGTCTGCAGAGTCAAGGGGGGTCCATTGGAACAAACTAAAAGTCGTGCTTTAATTGTGGAGGACCCTGTGTCTAGTGTAGAGGACAGGACTAAATACTCCTCAATTATATTGCAGCTTACAAACACTGGAAATGGTTGCCAATATTAATTCAACATGTACAGCTGGCTGAGGAAGAATGCTTCTCAGTTTCAGAGTCACTGGAGGAGGAGTGACGGTTGTTTGCCAGCCCCTAGAGACTTGGACCCGGGTGAGAGGAAAGGACCGTCACAGCAGTAGAGAGAAACGGAGAGAGGCAGTGAGATCATGCCAACAACGCATGTGTTACATTTGCAGTAACTTAGCAGAGAGATCTGTAGGTGAAGAAAGCGAGGGAGGACGAGAGAGGGACTGTGCCAGTGCCTTAGAGAGAGAGAGAGAGAGAGAGAGAGAGAGAGAGAACAATATATATACATAAACAAAACAGGAACAGTAACTAGACTAGGTGATACTTTAGGAAGAGAGAAGTCAAAGACAGATACTGAGAAGAGAGGGAGAGAGGAGAAAGTGTTGGAAAAGACTACAGTGGATAACTGGCTTTATGAAGGGGAGTGGAAGGAAGGCAGAGAGACAGGGGACAGACGCAGGACTGGGAACACTGAGCCCGGTTGGAGTCCACCAGGACAAACTGAAACTCAAAGTATCTGAAGAGCGAGAATTAATCTCACGCACTGCCCAGTAAACACACGCTGAAAAGACAGCTCGCTGATGCCGTCCGTGCTGTCAGGTCTGATTCTGAGAGGCTGAACAAAAAACGATGTTTTCTTAAAGAAATAAAGCATTTCTAAAAACTACTGGAATCAGTGAATGGGATTTGGGATCCTGTGTTAAAATGGGCGTGTTTCACTCCAGCTACTTGGATGCGAAGCAACGCAAGTACCTAGCAGGTAAGTGTCAGAAACTGGTGTTTAATACTAGCTGGTATTGCGGAGAAACTGAAGCAAACTCAAATGCTGTCATACAAGTTTCAGTTGTAGGCGATTTGCTGTCAAGCATTTACACAGCTTTTCATAATGTCTGCAGGCTAGGATTGAGTAATTCAAGTTAGTTTAGTAACAGTATAGAGGGGTGCAGAGGGAGAGTTGGGGGCTGTGTTACAGTATAGAGGGGTATAGAGGGAGAGCTGGGGGCTGTGTTACAGTATAGAGGGGTGCAGAGGGAGAGTTGGGGGCTGTGTTACAGTATAGAGGGGTACAGAGGGAGAGTTGGGGGCTGTGTTACAGTATAGAGGGGTACAGAGGGAGAGTTGGAGGCTGTGTTACAGTATAGAGGGGTACAGAGGGAGAGTTGGGGGCTGTGTTACAGTATAGAGGGGTACAGAGGGAGAGGGGGGCTGTGTTACAGTATAGAGGGGTACAGAGGGAGAGTTGGGGGCTGTGTTACAATATAGAGGGGTGCAGACAGAGGGAGAGTTGGGGGCTGTGTTACACTATAGAGGGGTACAGATTGAAGGAGAGCGTCTCTCATATACAGATGTCACATATACGAGTTTGTGATTTGACCTTGCCTCATGCAGACAGTCCTAGCTGTGCTGTTTACTAAACAGACTCTGGTTATAAGAGGAAACAGATCCTGTTTCAGATCAGTAGTGATTCGCCTGTGCCTTCATCAGGGTGTGTCATGCAGTCATGTGAGAGCAGGTTTGAATCCAGGCAGTGCCGAGCTGTCAAACTTAGCTGTGGATCTTAAGTGGCTGTATCAAATTGATATCTGCAGGTATTTTACTTTGAAAATTGCCTTACAGAGTCCTGCTGACCCCACACTCCCCTAGTCCCCCTGTCTGGAGGTTTATGAGCGCCAGGACAGAACTGTGCATCACACAAGGTCTTTAAAACCAAACAGGACTAGAAGCAGAAACGCTGGCTGCAGTCTGGTTCAGTGCCAGCCTTCCTCCCCACTCTGTCCCAACGCTGGTATTCTTTGTGCACAAAAGCCCTCTTTCAGGATTTCAAGTTGTTTTGCTGTTTTGTTTCCCCCGTGGTGTCTGGAGTCACATTCTCCAGCGTCCCTTCGGGAAGGACAGAGTTCAGAGCTGAGAGAAGTCTTTGTGTGGAGCCCAGAAACACACACAGAGCTGGGCTGACCAGGACTTTCCATCGGACCACAGAATCTTCTAGAGACAAACTGGACCGGTCTTGCATTTCCATTGATTAGGGGATCCGGTCAAGATCTGTACCTCATATAGCAAAACATTTCTTCTCATTGCAAAGCTTGTTATCTGCTACCATAACAGATTAAAAAGACGCTCCGATCCCCCTCAACTCAAACACAGAGCCTCTTAATACGGCATCATCTGCAGATCCGGGTCTGAGTCTCATTGTGATCTCTTGCAGGTCGCACGGTCGCAGTTCTGAAGAACTTCATCCCACACTATCAAAGGCAGAGCGCAGCTGCCTATCTGGAGCACGTCCGCAATGAGGTGGAGCAGAGAGGAGGGGAGCCCACGCAGCTGCTGTACTCACAGGTACAGAGAGAGGGGAGTCCACACAGCTGCTGTACTCACAGGTACAGAGAGAGGGGAGTCCACACAGCTGCTGTACTCACAGGTATAGAGAGGAGGGGAGCCCACACAGCTGCTGTACTCACAGGTACAGAGAGAGGGGAGTCCACACAGCTGCTGTACTCACAGGTACAGAGAGGAGGGGAGTCCACACAGCTGCTGTACTCACAGGTACAGAGAGAGGGGAGTCCACACAGCTGCTGTACTCACAGGTACAGAGAGAGGGGAGTCCACACAGCTGCTGTACTCACAGGTACAGAGAGGAGGGGAGTCCACACAGCTGCTGTACTCACAGGTATAGAGAGAGGGGAGTCCACACAGCTGCTGTACTCACAGGTACAGAGAGGAGGGGAGTCCACACAGCTGCTGTACTCACAGGTACAGAGAGGAGGGGAGTCCACACAGCTGCTGTACTCACAGGTACAGAGAGAGGGGAGTCCACACAGCTGCTGTACTCACAGGTACAGAGAGGAGGGGAGTCCACACAGCTGCTGTACTCACAGGTACAGAGAGAGGGGAGTCCACACAGCTGCTGTACTCACAGGTACAGAGAGGAGGGGAGTCCACACAGCTGCTGTACTCACAGGTACAGAGAGAGGGGAGTCCACACAGCTGCTGTACTCACAGGTACAGAGAGGAGGGGAGTCCACACAGCTGCTGTACTCACAGGTACAGAGAGAGGGGAGTCCACACAGCTGCTGTACTCACAGGTACAGAGAGGAGGGGAGTCCACACAGCTGCTGTACTCACAGGTACAGAGAGAGGGGAGTCCACACAGCTGCTGTACTCACAGGTACAGAGAGGAGGGGAGTCCACGCAGCTGCTGTACTCACTGGTATAGAGAGGAGGGGAGTCCACACAGTGTTTCTCTCCAGGTATTTTGAAACATGTGAGGCGTCTCTTTCCTCCTGTATCCCAGGATGCTGTGCCCCCGGGGGAGGTGCTGCGGGAGGGGACCCTGCTGCTGTTCCAGGATCACAAGTGGAAAGAGCGCCATCTGCAGGTGACCAGAGACTTGACAGTGGAGTGCTATGGCTCCAAAGAGGTGAGCAGAGAAGGACAGGCTGGCGTCTCTCTGTTAGCAAAGCGTTTCTCTGAGACTGGGCTCACAGTGTGACGAGGCTGTAAAAGGCTTAAAAAAAGGGTTTTCATAGAACCATGTGATGTGGCTGTTTTTACTAGGGCTGTGACGAAACTTTCTGAATAGTGTGCTTTAAGTTGTTAGGCATCAATTAAACAGAATAAAACAAAGCAATGCGGTCTCTAACGAACCAAAACTCATGTATAGTTTATAAGCGATTACCTTTCTTTTAGTCTTTTGATATAAAATCCTTTTTGTCTTCAATTTTGTTAGTTTCCCAGGTTCATTCTAGAACACACGTCACAGAGTTCTTCAGTTTCCTTAGTTTCCACAGTTCCATTCTAGAACGCACGTCACAGAGTCGGCACTTGTGTTATTCAGCCCGCTAGTTAACCCATGTACATCTACACAGCTGTCTGTCTTCCTCACTACTGAGAGATATTCCACAGTACAGCCCAGTAGGTGGCGCTAAATCACTCCGGTGAAACTTGGTCATGACATTCCTCAGTTACTTCATTTGCCCTCTGTTTACAGGCCCGGTCCACACTGCTCCTGTCAGCCTGTCAGATCTGCACCTCCCCTCAGCAACTCCACCTCCTACTGGAGGAGTCCTGCCACTACACCACAGGTACCAGCTGAGCACAGTCAGCCTAAAACTGCTTTTGAAAGAAGCCGTAAACGATGATTTAACTGCAGCTCATCAGTGTAAAATTAGACTAAAACTCAGAATGCCAGCTAATGCCTTCACCCGCGTTAGACTATAGGCTGACAGAAGAGTTTCGCTAATGCCTTCAGGAATGATTTTGAAACCCTTGGTCGCTGATCATGCTGCTTGTGCTAATAACACAGAAGAGAATGTGTTTTAAAGCCTTGGTAAGTCTTGGCCTCTGTTTATTTGTTTGAAGATGGTTTGAGGAGGGTAGTTAGCACACTGGGGACCCATTCCACCCACTGCCCCTCAGTACAGAGCCACAGTCCGTGTGCATTGCCTCTCTGAGTCCCTGCCTGTTTGTATTGTCTCTCCAGGGGGTGGTGAGTTGCCCCTTTGCCCCTCTGAGTTCCCCGTCTTCCTCCTGCACCCCTACTGCGCCCCGGTGTGTGTATGTGCCCGCTCCAGAGAGGACCAGCGCGGGTGGCACAGAGTGCTGGGCAGCGCAGTAAGGCACCACAGCTCAGGTAGGCATTGAAAGGATACAGAGAGAGGATTGTGAAAGCGACCAGAGAAACGCCAATCTGATTGAGATTAAACTTGCTGATATTGACAGTAATTGGACCATGTCTGTCTGTCTGGGTGCCCCTGTTTTTCTACCCAGTGTAGAAAGTCCAATTGTGTTCCCTTCCTGTGGAATGCCCAGCAAAGACTGACAACTTCACATAGACAGGAACCTGCGCTCCCCTGACTGTGTGACTCCCCCTGCACACCACGCGGCCGTGCCTTTACCAGGGGAGACCCTCGGGGATCCCTGCGCTCCCCTGACTGTGTGACACCCCCCTGCACACCACGCGGCCCTGCCTTCACCAGGGGAGACCCTCGGGGACCCCTGCACTCCCCTGACTGTGTGACTCCCCCCTGCACACCACGCGGCCCTGCCTTCACCAGGGGAGACCCTCGGGGACCCCTGCGCTCCCCTGACTGTGTGACACCCCCCTGCACACCACGCGGCCGTGCCTTCACCAGAGGAGACCCTCGGGGACCCCTGCGCTCCCCTGACTGTGTGACACCCCCCTGCACACCACGCGGCCGTGCCTTCACCAAAGGAGACCCTCGGGGACCCCTGCACTCCCCTGACTGTGTGACTCCCCCCTGCACACCACGCGGCCCTGCCTTCACCAGGGGAGACCCTCGGGGACCCCTGCGCTCCCCTGACTGTGTGACACCCCCCTGCACACCACGCGGCCGTGCCTTCACCAGAGGAGACCCTCGGGGACCCTGACACATTTGAATGTATTTTCATGTCCCATGGCAATGAATAGGCCCAGTAAACCCAGTGATTCTCCCCTGTTTGAACCTCTCTGTCGCAGCGCTGCAGAGGAGACACAGCTACGAAGCCAAGGCCCTCTTGGAGGCTGTCCGCTTTTACAGGCAGGAGAAGGGCAGCTATGGGAGCGGGGTCCTGACATTGGGCTCAGAGGAGGAGGTGAGTGCCTGTAGATGGTTTGTTACAGTTTTCTACATGGCGTGATGCATTTAGTAAGCCACGTAGCCATGTGTGGCTCTCTGAGGAGAGAAGCCCCATCTCCCTGATTCCTCCCCAGTCCTCAGCTCCCTGACCTGGGCTCTGTCTGTCCGCTTTCCCTTCAGGTTCTCAGTAACCTGGTTATGGAGGATCTGCTGCCCTGGCTGAGGACCCAGGTGTTCCCCCAGCTGCGAGTGTCCCAGGGGAGGAGGAGCAGCACCTGGATACAGGTGAGAACCCCCAACACCCCCTCCTGATCATACAGCCCAACAGACTGCTGCCATACAGTGATCCAGCAGGTTACTGTCATGCTGCTTCTCTCCTATCTTATGCAATGGAGGCAGACAGAGGTACAGCCCTATAATGTAGACTTCCATAATGGCACACAGGCAACAGGCAGTTAGGCTGTACTGAGCTGTATAGCATGGAGAGTTATAGCAGATCTCTCTGGATCTGCAGCGCCCCCTGCTAGATGCTCTCTCTCTCTCTCTCACACACACACTGAGTCGCTGCTCTGTTGATGGGGGTGGGGGTGTGTGTTTGTGTGTCTCCACAGCTGGTCTGGGAGGTGCATAGCCGGGTGAGTCAGCAGGTCTCTGTGGAGCTGAGGGTTCTGAAGGAACAGGACACTCTGCAGCTCCCCCTGCTGGTCGGGAGGATTCGCCCCAACCTGGACCAGATCGTCGAGCTGCAGGAAGACATTGCAGGCAGGCTGGCAGGTGAGGGGGGGTGGTGGTGAGGGGGGGGGGGCAGTGGATTTTTACTGCTTCTACCCATATAAAGGTGTTCAGTTTTACCATGCATGTTTTTTTCTGGGCTCTACAATGCTTACCTATGCTTCACCATGCTTTCACTGGGCTTTATTACACATTGCTATGCTTTTACCCTTTTACCAAGGTACATAAGACAGAGTCTTTTTAAAACCATTAAGGGTCTTAAATGGGATACTTCAACCTTTCTAAAGGAATTTGAAGGAACTGCTAATTATACTGGAACGAAAGGGACGGCTAACACGAGGTCACATGTCTGTGTGTCACAGATCACATGTCTGCAGTGATTGAGCGGGGTGTGACACGCTCAGTCTCCCCTTCGCTCCTACTGGTCCTTCAGAAATTAGCCCCGCCCCTGAGATCCGGCTTCATCGGCATCAGACAGCTGTTCACAGACGCCTGCGATGACATCATCAGAACTGGGCGCTGTGGCCAATCAGCGCAGGAGGTGGGGCTTCTGATTTTATTACCACAGGAGAGCCTGAGAGGGAAAACATATTGTACATGGTATCACTGGAATCCATTTGAACTGAAACATAACATGAAATAAAGCCATTCTACTATACTATACTATACTATACTATACTATACTACACTACACTGTGCCACCGCTGTAGCAGAAACTGTTTCTAAGTAGTAAGCAGGATTTCAAAGGGAGTCCTGAACTGAACAGGAAGCAGGTATAGCAGCCCAGCTCGCACTCCGGCGCTCTGGCACACGTGTGTTTGTTCTGTGAGACCAGCTCTCTCTTCTCATTAACTGGCTGGATGGTTCTCGTCTGTCCAGCTGGCTGCCCCCCTGTCTCAGCTCAGCAGTGGACAGAGCTTTGAGCTGCTGGAGCTCCTTGCAGAGAGGCTGGGGGTCCTACGGGAGTGGCTGGGGGTCGAGGGGGCGCCGCTGATCACCCTGCGGGCCCAGAACACACTGCAGCAGGTACGGGACACTGGGGGGCTGACGAATGAACACACTGGAGAACACTGTGCCACACGGCACCCCACATCACCAATGTTAAGTGTTATATAGTATGTTTCAAGTATATTAGAACAGATATTTTTTTTATTTTTTAGGCTGACACCCCTTTTTGATGTTCATCACTGCATAGTTATTGTAACTGTGGATCTTGAAATACTTGATGACACTGATTGCTAGTCTCTCCCTTTCCCTCTCTCTCTCGTCTTCCTCTCCCTCTCCTCTCCTCTCTTCTCTCTCTCCTCTCCCTCTCCTTCCCCTCTCCTTTCCTCTCCCTCCTCTCCTTTCCCTCCCTCCCTCTCTCTCTCCTCTCCCCCTCTCTCCTCTCCTCCCTCTCTCTCCTCTCCTCTCTTCTCCTCCTCTCCCTCTCCCTTCCTCCCTCTCTCTCCTCTCCCTCTCCCTTTCCTCTTCTTCTCCCTGTCTCTCCTCTCCTCTCTCTTCTCCTCCTCTCCCTCTCTTCTCTCCTCTCTCCCTCTCCTTTGCCTCTCCTCCCCTCCCATCTCCTCTCCTATCTTCTCCTTTCCCTCTCCTCTCCCCCTCTCCCCCTCTGTCTCTTCCTCTCTCTTTCTGTCCCTCCCTCTCCTCCTCCCTCCCTCCCTCTCCTCCTCTCCCTCTCCTCCTCTCCCTCTCCTCTCCTCTCCTCTTCCTCTCCCTCTCCTCTCCAGCTCCTGGACAGTGCAGTCTACACGTTCAGAAGTCTTCTCTGTCAGCAGCTGAGTGAGTCCCGGAGCCCCTCCCAGCTCTCTCGCACTCTGCACAGGGTCCGCGGCAGAGTGGCAAAGGTAGCGTCCTTTTCGGTTGCAGTTAAACGCGGCTTCTCTCCTAGCACAGCTGCTGATGCAGTTGCGTTTAACAGGATAAAGATTACATTACGCTGGTCGTAGGTAAACTGGACTTTGATGACAGTTTGGATAACTGTTATATCCCATCCCATGGTTGAACTTTAATGTGCATTGAAGAAAGGCTTTGTTGACTGGCCGGTTTGTTTGTGGGTCTGTGTTCTCAGAAGCTGGATCATGACTGCAGGCTGGCTGAGACCCGGCTGTTCCAGGAGGCCCTGCTTCTGATTGCTCAGCCGGTCCTGTTGAGAGAGCTGGAACCCAGCTGCAAACTGGTGAGAGGGGAGAGGGGAGATGGGGAGGAGAGAGGGAAGAGAGGAGAGTGGGGAGCAGGGGGAGAGAGGAGAGATGGGGGGAAAGGAGAGACTGGAGAGAGGGGAGAGGGGAGAGGGGAGAGCGGAGAGGAGAGAGGGGAGAGGGGAGAGGGGAGAGGAGAGACTGGAGAGAGGAGAGAGGGGAGGGGAGGGGAGTATCACATTGGTTTTGTTATTAACACTACAATCTGTTCTATAGACCTTTAAAAACCCCCAGCAGAATCCCTGTTCTTAATCAGTGTGTTTGCTTGGCGGGCAGGGGCTGGCGCAGTATGAAGAGATGGTGTTTGCAGATTACAGCACAGTGATTCACATCGAGAATATCTATGAAGACATCGTGGTGCAGGCTCTGATGAAAGAGATCAATGAAGGTAAGGCGCTCGCTGCCTAATAAGGAAGGCATCAGGCGGTGCAGAATAAACGCATTTATTTGACCTTCTTAAAAAAGTGTTTTTCAGTTGTGGTCTCTATACATTTATAGAATGATAATGGTAGCTACAACCACTTAAAATTCTGTTTGCATAAAAGTTATATAAACCCCTTTGAGTCAGCCAATGAGATTGCAGCTTTACTCACTGTGCCCTTTTCTGATTGGCAGTTCTGACCTGTATACCTGACAGCACCGACCAATTGGACAACCAGCTGACCACTGCCTGGAGAGGATCATCCAATCACCTTTCAGACTCCAGTACTGGGTCCTATGACAACATACCCAAAACCCTGGGGGAGGATCCAGGAGAGCAAAAGAGCTGTGATCAAGCTGAGGAGGCTTCCCAAAAAACTTGCACCGGGTCAACATCAGTCTTGAAGACAGAAAGACCCACGAGCCAACATGGATCAGATCGACTAATCTCAGATCCAGATAGTGAAAATGCACGTGTCTTTTTGAAGACAGACCAGAACAATGCAACAGGAAGCTCCTCACACATCGAAGACCAGCCCACCAGACTCCATGCAGGTGATCTTCAGTGCTTGGAGTTCACCAGCATTGCAGACACGAGAGAGCTGTTTTATAAACCCCAGCAGGCTCTTGGTGGCAACCGCACTGACACACCAGAACTACCCATCAAAGAGAGTCGCCGTGTTGCTATGGAAGAAGGAGGGACGTCTGAAACAATGGAAGACGGAGGTGAACATCAGAATTTTGAGGAGAGCAGGTTAAAGGGTCAGGAACCTAGTGGAGATGCCTTCAAGCTTGGACCCAGCTTGTGCCTTGAGGACGAGGAGTCTTTGGGGAGGGTTGAAAAGGTCCACCAGGTTCCTATGGAAATCAGAGATGATCAACCTCCTGAACTGATGAACCATGGCTTTGATTTGCAAAACGGAGGTGGAGGTCCATCTCTGGATCCCGAGTCACGTGACCATGTTGTTTTTGGAAAGCAGCACCAGGGTGGCCAAGCGGAGCTGGAGAACCAGCTGGATAATGGATTGGCAATGGAAACAGCAGAGAACTCTGGGAAAACTATTGAGGCGACACGACCAAAGGGAACTGAGAAGGAGGGAGCAGGCAGTTTTGGATATGGTGGTGTGTGGGACAGGACAGAAAGTCCAAAATGGGTTTAAGATTTAAGACACAGAGATTTTTACTATATAGACACACCAGCGATACATACAGAATCAATAGACGTTTAATTAGGGCAGCAGCGTGGAGCAGTGGTTAGGGCTCTGGACTCTTGACCGGAGGGTCGTGGGTTCAATCCCAGGTGGGGGACACTGCTGCTGTACCCTTGAGCAAGGTACTTTACCTAGATTGCTCCAGTAAAAACCCAACTGTATAAATGGGTAATTGTATGTAAAAAATAATGTAATTGTATGTAAAAATAATGTGATATCTTGTAACAACTGTAAGTCTGCTAAGTAATAAATAATAATAATTACTGGACATTATGTTTAAAAGTAGCAGCAGCACAGTGTTCAAGCTCCCTTTAGAAGACCATGATTATTCGATTCACCTCAGAGCAGCAGAGTTCCGATTTTCAATTGACACGTAGTCATCATCATTATTAAGATGAGCTGAAATAGTTATCTGAATCAGCAAAGTGCAAACTGCAGTGAACACTATACAGTACGGGGTGTAAAGAAGGGAATCCAAGGGTTCTTATTTTAGAGATCTCTCTCTCTCACACACACACACACACACACACTCTCTCTCACACACACACACACGATCTGTGCAGGGGAGGGAACACCAGAGAGATAAGAAGCATCAATACCAATCTCTTCCAGAGCCTCAATCCCTTTATTCACTCCCATTCCCTATTCACTCTGCACTAGATGGTGCTGGCTCTTCCAGTCACAAAGACGCTGTGGATGACGTCACGTCAGACCTGTCTGTGGAACTGGAACCTGCAGTGATTCGGAATGGGTGATGAATTCCGTTGTTCTAACAGTTCTTATCATGTTTTATCTACTAGCTGGCTGCCGTCTTGCTCGCAGGCCTGTGTGGTCAAGCAATGTTTTATTAGATGTATTTGTTGCTTCTTTGTCTTGAGATGTGATATTGTGACCTTTCCACTGTAACGCGTTCTTAAATGGACTGAGAGATAAAGAATGGGACCGAGCTGTACCACAGCCGACCTTCTCAAATGCTCTCCGATGGCAATGCGGACAGACAGTGCCTCTGTGCTGTGGGTCAAAGCCAGCGAGTGCGGCTCCACGCTGAGGCGCCGGGGTGAACGCCCTTAGAAATCAGCTGCTTTCAAATCAAACCACTTCCCTTTTCATTTCTGTCGACACTCTCTGATTGCCCCCTAATAAACAGCTCGTGCTCTTCATGGAAGGACACACGCCTCAGGCCTCCAGGGTGTTTTCCCAGTTCAGTCACACGGCTGGGCTGCTGTGTCTCTTTTCTGTGTGTCAGTAATTGCCCCTAGCCTGCTCTTTCTCTGTCAGTAATTGCCCCTAGCCTGCTCTTTCTGTCAGTAATTGCCCCTAGCCTGCTCTTTCTCTGTCAGTAATTGCCCCTAGCCTGCTCTTTCTCTGTCAGTAATTGCCCCTAGCCTGCTCTTTCTCTGTCAGTAATTGCCCCTAGCCTGCTCTTTCTGTGTGTCAGTAATTGCCCCTGCCTGCTCTTTCTGTGTGTCAGTAATTGCCCCTGCCTGCTCTTTCTGTGTGTCAGTAATTGCCCCTAGCCTGCTCTTTCTGTGTGTCAGTAATTGCCCCTAGCCTGCTCTTTCTGCGTGTCAGTAATTGCCCCTAGCCTGCTCTTTCTCTGTCAGTAATTGCCCCTAGCCTGCTCTTTCTGTGTCAGTAATTGCCCCTGCCTGCTCTTTCTGTGTGTCAGTAATTGCCCCTAGCCTGCTCTTTCTCTGTCAGTAATTGCCCCTAGCCTGCTCTTTCTGTGTCAGTAATTGCCCCTAGCCTGCTCTTTCTGCGTGTCAGTAATTGCCCCTAGCCTGCTCTTTCTGTGTCAGTAATTGCCTGCACTAGGCATTGTTCAGTGGCTGACATGCAGAACTGAAGAGCAGCTCCTGAACTCACAGGCAAAGCACCTCGACAGAATTATCAGAGCATCGTACAAACTGAAGGGGACAGGAAAAAAAAAAAAAAAAAAAACTACGAGAATGAAATGCAAAGCGGCTTTCTTAAAGCTGCAGACCCCCCTCCCCCCCCCTCCACAGCTGTGTAACCCGCTAAACACAGCACGAGCCCCCAGCCCCCCCAGATTCACATTCCAGATGTGTTCTGTCGACCACACCCAGGACAGCACCGAGCACACGAAAACAAACGTCTCCAATGCAGTGTCAGTCTGTTCAGTTAGTATAGTACATGTAGACGAGCATTGAGAGGTTTGTAGTGACGGGTGACAGCGGGAGAATGCGCAGCTCTGTACATTTATATGAAGATTTTAAAATAGGGACACTTTTTGTTCTGTCTCACTGTACCCTTGCGTTTTTATCGCTCCTTCTCCTTCCTCTCCCCCTCCATCCCTATCCACCTCTCTCTCTCACCCCCCCCCCTTTCTATGATATCTCTTTTTTAAGTCTATTATATTTGTATTTCACTTTAATATCCCCCCCCCAGTCTGCCTGTCCCTTTAATGTCTCCGCTCTGTGGTGTGGGCGGGGTCTCGTTACTTCTCCTGCCTCCCACTTCCTGTTCCAACTCAAGGGACGTTCTGGCACATTCCGAGAGCGAGGACAGGCTGCCTTAAAGGGGTGGGCTTCTTCTCACTAACCTGGGGCAGATTCACTACTTCTCAAAGTTTACTGCTTGGACATCACGCCCCTGGTGAAAGCGCAGCACAGTGTAGTAAAACACAGAGCAGATAATGAACCACACTCAATCACTAACTCGGGAGAATGTCCAAACCAAGTGTCGTCACAATTGAAGAAACGTCTCTCTCTAGATACGTGCAAGACTAAAAACATCCCCTTGTCTGACATGTCCCTTAGAGATGCTGAATTACATCCAGTCTCTGTTTTTTTTACAGTGTGCTTTTCCCAGGGGTATATAATATAAAAGCAGTAAACTTTGAGAAGGGGCTGGTTCATTATCTGCTCTGTGCTTTTACCATCCCCAGTAAAGTTTTTAAGGCTAGTCACTAAATGTTTGTGTTACTGCAACTACAACTTAACTTTAATCAGTGCAAACTATACCCAGCAACAGAAATGGACTACAATTTAATTTCGGGGAGGCTACATGCCCCTTTAACTGATTGCTAGCGGGAAACGTATGCGGTTCGCTCAGCTTCAATAATTATACCCTTTAAAACCAGCCCGGATTTTTGTCGGCGATCACCACGTCCACACGCCTGATTTACAAATCAGAACGTGTCCTTTAATGGTCAAATTCCCCTTTAATGTACATTAGCATTTTCTGTCGGCGGGCGGTAAATGATCCAGCCTTGTTGAGCCAGGAGGTTGTGTCTGCATTTCTGTCAGTTAATCAAGAGACTTTTTTTTTTTCCTTCTCTATTTTTTCTCGTTTGATTTGTGTGCCGCTGCTGGCATTACCCCAGTCACCGATAGCGATGTCCCGGCTGCTTCTCTGCCTGCTCTCTCTGCTGCTAAAGCCCGGGCCAGCCCGCGGATACTTCCCGGAGGAGCGCTGGAGTCCCGAGTCGCCGCTGCTCGCTCCCCGGACTATGCTCGCTCTCCTCTGCCGCAACTCGGCTCACTCGCTCCCTTACTTCCTAAGTAGCATCGAGAACCTCAATTTCCCGAAGGACCGCATCGCGCTCTGGTAAGATTCGTTTTACTACGTGAAGTAAAAAAACGAACCAAAAAAAGCAAAATAATTCTGCTGGATTAAAAAAAGTAAATCAAAATAATTGCAATAATACTTTAAAAACTAGACACAAACTTTACCATTTAATAATTTAAAAAACACACACAGACTTTGCATTTAATAATTTAAAAACAGACACATACTTTACCATTTAATAATTTAAAAACAGCACACAAACTTTACCATTTAATAATTTAAAAACTGCACACAAACTTTGCATTTGTTTTTCTATGGTATTAGTCGCCAAAACTGCAATTGCCTCTAGCAACCGACAACATACAGATTTTTTCACAGGTTCCCCCCGTAATGCAGTTTGATTTACTGTTTGGGACGCGTTTGCTTTGTATTCAGAAAACGCTGTAGTTCTCACTGCAAAGTATCCGTGCCAGTATCATTTTCTGCGGTAGCCTGTTCCAGTAAGCGCTGGACTGAAGTGCATGACTGATACATGCTGCTGTGCAGCTGGCTATAAGGCCGGTGAATAATAACGGGGCGAACCTGCTTTACGGTGAATGTATTATTTACATTATAAAGAAGTGCAGTAACCAACTGTTTGTAAATAAAAGTAGAAAATAACAAAATAGCTGGAGCAAAAATTAAAAGAATATTCGAACGGGTAACAAAGTAACAACAAAAAAACTAAAAAATACGAATTGGCGCAGTCTACTGTAAGATTGTAGCCACATGCAGAATACACAGTTGCTTTTTAGCAGAAGGAAACTCAGTAATATGATATGCAGCGCGGTATCTCGTGGATATTAAGACTGGGGTTCTGTGCAGCTCTAAACAGAGTCGCGTTTCATACCCGTCTAGCGGTAGTTGCAATATAAATACGATTCCGCGCTCCGAAGTGAATTTGGTGTATTTTTAAGGATGCACTGACTTGATGGATTGGGATGGGTCCCACTGTCACGCCTCGGGTGCCGCGTTTCCATTAGCTGCAGGAAGTCACAATACCGGAGTCCTAATTAAAAGAGAGAAACCCGCCCGCGGGTCGCTGATTTTAACAGAGCTCGGTGTTCAAACACATGCGCTCCTGGAGCGACGGTGACGTATTCATACAAGTAATTCAGAGGGGCTGTGCGTTTTCCATCGAAGAATCCTACACGTTAATAAACACGGGGAGCTGTTTTTATTATGTTTTTACTTGGTCTTAACACGTTGTTGTTTTGTACAGTAAAGCATATTATCATGCAGACTCTCTTTGCTGTGTTTTTTTGAGTATAGTGTACACACACACACACACGCTTAATTCGCTTTTGCGTTCATATTTCATGAATGACGCCGTGTGGCGAGTTCTGCTGTGTGTGTGTTTAAAGCAGGCCTGTGATAATGTCAGGTCGGACTGTATTATTTTCGCAGTCTCTGTTATTGGAAATGCTGGCCAGTTTTTGAATTGGTTTAACTGGAATCACTTACAGGAACAGTTCGCTATTTCACACAGCTGCGGCCGCACTGCAGACACATTCATTATACAGTGGAAAAAATGACGTGTCTATTACACAGTTAATATAAAACGTGGAAAGCAGTTTTTCGTACGTAAGCCGTGGCACGCTGACCAGTCGGTATTCATTTCTGCAGAATCGTTCAAGACTGATTTCTTTTCACTCGCAGTGCAGTGAGTCTCACAGCAGAGTTTGGTTTCAAGCCCGGTCGTGAATGGACCGTGTGTGTACCGGGAGGCAGCGCGAAAGAGCGCTTTCCTCTCGGCACGGGCAGCTTATACAAAGGCGCTAGTTATTTTCACACCAAGGAGCTTTTTAACTGCTTCAGACATTTGGCTGAAACGTTGGATATTATTTGATTAGTTTTCCACGTGGTTTACACTGATGAAGGAAGGTATTCGATGAAGCGTTTGTCTGCTTGACTTTTGCAGTACATGAGAGTCCCCCCGTACCCCCCTGGATTGCATCAACCACACATTTTTTCGGGGTACCCCTGGGATACCCACATTTAAGTGGGTGATGCAACAGCCCTTTAGTTTCTTATTTTAAGCTTTGCTGCAGTGCGGGTCCGTTCTGCTGTTGCTGACAAGGACATTGTACAGTAATTGACTAAAAACAAACCCTGTTTAACCCTTAAAGGTACGGGAACGTTCTTATTTTTGCAAAGAGGTGCACGAAACAGCTTTGATCTGGTCCTCCAGATGGTCCGATTCCTCCTCGTGATACTCGAGTCGCTTCTCCAATCTCTTTGAAGTGGAACCCGTTTGAACCGCAAGCGCTCGATTCCTTGTGTAGCTGAATGGGGTTAACGCGAAGCAGGAACCCAGCGTTTTCAACATGACCTGATGAGGTAACAGTGATTTATATTCAGTAATAGCTGTTTGGAATTCATCTTTAAGAAGATAAGCTCTTATCTCTCTGCGGTATACTGTCTAGCCGGCTGGCGGACGTCACCCACATGTTGCCGCGGTGCGCTTGCGCGTTGGTGTATAAAACTGCTGTATTTTCAGCAGTTTTGATCTGTTATCGCTTAAGCTGGGCAAGTGTCAATACTGCAGCAATGATCTTTAACTGGACATAGAAACGTCTAACATTAGATATCCCGTGTGGTGTGATAGCAACGCGAACCTTTCCTCTCACATAAAAAAACAAAAACAAAACAAAAACGGCAGGTTAAATTGTTTCACCGGCAGCCGGCAAGTCCACAGAAAACCTGGCCATCGCTGAAATGGATGCTTTCTTTGCACGATGTCACAGAAGTGTGCATCATTTGTCCAGAATCACATCGTAGCTCACCAGATAGTTCTTGAATGAAGAATACATGTGTTTTGTAGTTGCTATGGATACATGTCTAATTACGTTTTTGTGCGACATTTAAGGGCCATTTGATCTTGTTCTGCATCATGTAGAAGTAACCAATCAGAGACACTGGCATGTATCGTGAGGACCTATTGCGCCGTGACCTGCGTATCGCGATAGGTATCCCAGCATGAGGTTAGCGTGTCATGGCAGCCTGCAAGCTATACAGCTTCTATGCAGAGGCACTTTGCACCTGTGTGGGACGCTGTGTGGTGCACTGACTCCAGCAGGGAGCAGGGCTCACTAGACACCTGCTTCTCTAAAGCAGTGCGGCTCAGTGGCTCTCAATGGGAGCAGACAGTGAGCTGTGAGATGGTTGCAATGAGGAGCGCACTACACAGCACTACCATTTGTTTGGCTGATAGTTTGTTTTCACAGTGCTCTGTTATGCTCTGGTGCAAAACAATGAAAGGAATGCCCCAAGGCTTCATCTTTTGGCAGTTTGCAGTTTGCACGCTTGATTAGGTTGGAGGTCTTCCGACATCACAGCTGTGGACAAAGGTTTTGCATCGCCTAGAATTTTAGGATTGAGACTAATAAAATGTATGAACATAATTTAGATCATTTTATTTAACAGCATGTAATCTCAGGAAACTGCAAAATGATTTTGGAGAAGTCTACCGGAAGCCAGAATAGAAGTACAGTATTCCGTTCTGTAGGGGGACGCAAAACAGACGCTGGACACAGTGGAAGACAAACGCTCTCTGGATCCGCCCTGGACAGGTGCTGAAATAAAAGATTACAGGCAGCTCTTCTGGTCAGAGCCAGTCTGCATGCTGAACTGATGAACAGCGCTCTCTGTGTTTAGCTACAGATCTGTATCTCAGTTCAAAGGAATGCTATTGGAGCTTTATGAATGTGTTGCTCCCGACACAGACAGCGCTTCACTTCCTGTTCTATCTGGACCATTCTAGTGAGTTTTAACTGCAACAGAACATGCGATTTCATCAAACTGCACACAGTCTGTCTTAACCCTGTGCTGCCCAGTATCCAGTGTAGCTGACATTGACATTGTGTCCCACAAATAAAAATCATGCCAGCTTTCTTATTTTTGCAACAAGGAGCACGAAACAGGGTTTCAAATGTACTGGCGGGTTGGATCTGGTCATCCAAGTGGTCAGTCTCCTCCTGGTGATGCTCGAGTCGATCGCAAATGGATTTGAAGAAGAAACCGTTTTGAACGACAAGGGGCAAAAGAATTCAAAATATTGTGCAAATGACAGTTCAGCCCCATTGCATTCTTTGTGCTTCAGCGGCAGGCCGTGTCTCGTCTGCAGCAGCTTTCGCATCTCAGTGGGATGTTGTGCCGTTTCCTCAGGTTGCAGAGTGATCCATTTAGACTGCAAGCTTGCACACGTGGAGAGGCCTGAGGGGGGAGTCCAGGTAACTGGATTGCAAAGAGACAATCCCATTCCAGATATGAACAGAGCATCACTGTGCTTTCTGTGGCTTCTCTTTACATGCAGTCAGTCATTCACACACATATATATAATGTATGCATATTCTGAAGGCTCCTGGAATGTACGGCTTGTGATCTATACAGTTTTTTTTAACCTTTGCACCCTGAAGGAAGTCAGCTTTGTGCTTTCCTCTAGATTTGCTCAGATGATGGTGGTAACGTTGCTCTGACACAGTTTCTCCTAGTTTCACACAGATAAAGGCCTTGTCTGTTTGCCTTGGCTCTTCCTGGGAATGCTGTGAGTTTCTGTGTGAGACGGTCTGTGTGCCCTGGAGGCTGGCGTGGGGGTCGGTCGCGTGGCTCTCTGAGCTCCGCTCTGGCGCCTGGGTGCCAATGCGATGTGCTGTGGGCTGCAGTGTGTCGACAGCAGGGTGAGAGATCTGCAGAGAGAGAGGGAGGGAGGAGGGCTGACAGACAGCATCCCTGTGTGTATCCAGGGGATCTGCTTATCTTGTCAGTCTTCAGTTATTGAGAGTCTCAGTACTGGGTCTGTCAGCTGCTTTCATTTCGTGTCTGTTTTAAGAAGGGGAAGCTCAGAGCTGCTGTGTTGAGATGTGGAGATGTTTACTCTGCTCTGCACACTTCCTGTCAGCTAGAACAGTTCCTGTTTCTTTCACTCACACTGCCTTATTTTATTTATAGACAGAACATCTGGATACAAAGACGAGCTCCCCGTTGCAATCGCCCCCTCTTTAAAGCAATCCTGTGGCCTCCTCTCCAAGTTCAGCCAGTGTAACCACTAACCTGTCCCCCTGCAACACTCTGCCCCCTACTGGATGTAAGAAATACCACATGTGTTCAGTGAGGTGTTTCTTGTTGTAGTGGAGGGGGACAGCTTTATGGTTACACTCTGGTGTGCCAGCTGAACTCTGAGAGTAGACACCTCTCCCTGTTTTCCCTGGATCATCCCGGTTTTCAACATGCCTCCCCAGGAGAAAAGATCCTGCTTTTGAATCTTATGCTTCCACCACCATGTAGATAACTGCAGCAACGCCAGCACCATACGTTGAGCACAGGCTAGATAAAGATACCAAACCACTGAACAGACGCACCGCATGAATGGCTTGTCAGTACTGTAGTTGTAATGTGATCCATGTTTCTGTTGGCTGGGTGTAGGATTTGGACTGTCTCGGTGCGTTCGTGGTTTCAGTGTGCCGCTGCACTGCCAGGCAGTTCTGCTCCTGTTTTGATGACTTTGTCCACGTTGCTGGTTTAACTTGCAGAGTCGTGGGAACAGGAGCTGCGTGGCTTCACAAGATCCTGCTCTGTGAAACACAAGCTGCTGTGGCAGTAATGCAGGATGTGTGTGTGTGCGTCTCTCTCAGTGTGTGCGTCTCTCTCAGTGTGTGCGTCTCTCTGTGTGTGCGTCTCTCTGTGTGTGTCTCAGTGAGTGTGTGACGCTGCTGAAATTGGATATTCATGTAAATGATCAGCGGTTTTAATATTAAAAGCTTGTACTTTTTGGAGACAACGTTCCCTTCATGTTTTTAAACATCAAGCTGTAAACGTTTCAATGAGATGCTGAAGGGAGCCGGCACAATAAAGCAAGTGAATTCACGTTCGCTTCGACTGATCGTGACACTTTGTACGCCTTCTCTCCCTGTATTCTGACATTCCATCTCTCCAAGTTCAACCCATGTGTGCTCGGTAGACTGAGAGCTGGGGATTGTGGCGGCCTGTGGAAGACATCTCTGCCATGCATTATTCAATGCTGGCACAGCACGGGTGCATTCGCGCCTTCAAAGTAGCCGTGAAACAGAAGGCACGTTTTTATTTACGAGGAACAAGGCACTTTTTCCTTGATTTCTTTGTTGCACAAACCCGACTCTTGGCTGTTGTGCTGTGATTCGTCTCTCCAGTGCTTGGAGGGGGGAGGGGGGTGGTGGTGCTGCACAGCATGTCCAATCCTGGAGGGGTTCAGGATCCACGCTCAAGGGCTCAGTATGGGTGTAGTTCAGGAGGGGGGAGAGGGGTGCTGTCCAGTCCAGGAGGGGTTCAGGATCCGCTCTCAAGGGCTCAGTATGGGTGTAGTTCAGGAGGGGGGAGGGGTGCTGTCCAGTCCAGGAGGGGTTCAGGATCCGCTCTCAAGGGCTCAGTATGGGTGTAGTTCAGGAGGGGGGAGGGGTTCTGTCCAGTCCAGGAGGGGTTCAGGATCCGCTCTCAAGGGCTCAGTATGGGTGTAGTTCAGGATCCGCTCTCAAGGGCTCAGTATGGGTGTAGTTCAGGAGGGGGGAGGGGTTCTGTCCAGTCCAGGAGGGGTTCAGGATCCGCTCTCAAGGGCTCAGTATGGGTGTAGTTCAGGAGGGGGGAGGGGTTCTGTCCAGTCCAGGAGGGGTTCAGGATCCGCGCTCAAGGGCTCAGTATGGGTGTAGTTCAGGTTTCCTATTCTTGTATATGAAGTGCCGTATCACCGGATTGCATGTACAGCAGGCAGCTGGGAATGAGACTCTGACCTACATCTCAGACACAAGGGAACCCTCTGAAAGGCAGAGCCAGCGTGACCGTCGATTGTGTACGGAGTGGATCGGTTACAAGCCCGTTGCCAGTTCTCAAGGCGGTCCTGAATATTGAGAGTGGCCTCTTTACCAGCTCTGCTTCTGTGTGACTGGGTTCAAAGTGAAAGCTGGAGAAGGAGTTCCCCTGGGGAATGGGACTGTACGCTTTAGAGTGGCGGGCATCTGCAGAACCGCTTGCCTCGTTGGGATGGAACTTGGTGAGGACATTCTTTTATTGGGTGTATCACAGTCTCGGGGGGGGGGGGGGGGTCTGCCCGTCCCGCTGTCTTTCTGGGTGCGAGTGTTGCTTGCCCAGTTGTGATGAAACTCAATTAGATCTGTTAGATTCAGTTACGATGAAAGCTGATCTGGATGTACTTTAGCTCAAGCTACTGAGAATCAGAATCTGGGGGTATATGAAGGCATCGGTCTGCAAGGCAAGCCTCATAAGGGTTTTGACAGCAGTTGTGTATCCGTTTTGGATTGATTTACGACTCCCATCATTTTAAACACAAACCGCAAGCCCTTCTTGAGACCTTCTCAAGATGGCTGCCACAAGCAGCGCTCCAATAACACGGTTCACGAATCACAAGACCTTCTCAACATGGATTCCTGCAAACCATGCCAACGCCAGTACCCCGGACGTCAATGGAAAGGAATCCCTGAATTGAAGATGCTTTTCCCCATATAGATGTGATTAAATGTCTTTATTACTTTTAGGAGTGCTGTGGTAGGGATCTCAGTGTAATAACCAGTGCTGTGTGTTTCCCCCTCCCACCACAGGGTGGCGACGGATCACAATGCTGACAACACGACGGCGGTGCTGCGAGAGTGGCTGATCGGTGTGCAGAGCCTCTATCACTACGTGGAGTGGAGACCGCAGGAGGAGCCCAGGTGACAGAGGGGCCCGGCCCAGAAGGGAGCTCTGATACAGGGGAGGGCTGCTGTGTGTGTGTGTGTGGGCAGAGTGTAACTCTGTGTGATTCCTCTGTGTGTGTGTGTGGGCAGAGTGTAACTCTGTGTGATTCCTCTGTGTGTGTGTGTGGGCAGAGTGTAACTCTGTGTGATTCCTCTGTGTGTGTGTGTGGGCAGAGTGTAACTCTGTGTGATTCCTCTGTGTGTGTGTGTGGGCAGAGTGTAACTCTGTGTGTGTGTGGGCAGAGTGTAACTCTGTGTGATTCCTCTGTGTGTGTGTGTGTGTGCAGTGTGCAGCTCTGTGTGTGTGTGTGTGTGTGGGCAGAGTGTAACTCTGTGTGTGTGTGTGGGCAGAGTGTAACTCTGTGTGTGTGTGTGTGTGTGTGTGGGCAGAGTGTAACTCTGTGTGTGTGTGGGCAGTGTGCAGCTCTGTGTGTGTGTGTGTGTGTGTGGGCAGTGTGCAGCTCTGTGTGTGTGTGTGTGTGTGTGTGGGCAGTGTGCAGCTCTGTGTGTGTGTGTGGGCAGTGTGCAGCGCTGTGTGTGTGTGTGTGTGTGTGTGTGTGTGTGTGGGCAGTGTGCAGCTCTGTGTGTGTGTGTATGCAGTGTGCAGCTCTGTGTCTGTGTGTGTGTGTGTGTGTGTGTGTGGGCAGTGTGCAGCTCTGTGTGTGTGTGCAGTGTGCAGCTCTGTGTGTGTGTGTGTGCAGTGTGCAGCTGTGTGTGTGTGTGTGTGTGTGCAGTGTGCAGCTCTGTGTGTGTGCAGCTCTGTGTGTGTGTGTGTGTGTGTGTGTGCAGTGTGCAGCTCTGTGTGTGTGTGTGTGTGCAGTGTGCAGCTCTGTGTGTGTGTGTGTGGGCAGTGTGCAGCTCTCTGTGTGTGTGTGTGCAGTGTACAGCTCTGTGTGTGTGTGTGTGTGTGTGTGTGTGTGTGTGTGTGTGCAGTGTGCAGCTCTGTGTGTGTGTGTGTGTGTGTGTGTGTGTGTGGGCAGTGTGCAGCTCTCTGTGTGTGTGTGTGTGTGTGTGTGTGTGTGTGTGTGTGTGTGTGTGTGTGTGCAGTGTACAGCTCTGTGTGATTCCTGTTTCAGAGGGTTTGAGGATGAGATGGGTCCCAAGCACTGGACGAACCTTCGCTACGCACACGTGATGAAACTGCGCCAGGCCGCGCTCACAGCCGCCCGGGAGATGTGGGCCGACTACATCCTGGTGAGTCACCGCACGGTGTGTGTGTGTGTGTGTGTGTGTGTGTGTGTGTGTGTGTGTGTGTGTGTGTGTGTGTGTGTGTGTTTCAGTGTGTTGGCTATGCTGACCCCTCTCCCTGTGTGTGTGTGTGTGTGTGTGTGTGTTTCAGTGTGTTGGCTATGCTGACCCCTCTCCCTGTGTGTGTGTGTGTGTGTGTGTGTGTGTGTGTGTGTGTTTCAGTGTGTTGGCTATGCTGACCCCTCTCTCTGTGTGTGTGTGTGTGTGTTTCAGTTTCTGGACTGTGACAATCTGCTCACTAACCGGGACACTCTGTGGAAGCTCATCGCTGAGAACAGGACGGTGGTGGCTCCCATGCTGGAGTCCCGCGCAGCGTACTCCAACTTCTGGTGCGGCATGACAGCGCAGGTATGCTGGGGAGAGGGGGGGCTTGAACAGGGCCTCGTTCAGGATGTGATGCCGTGGCGTGAAGGGCGCTATATAAAGATCCCTTTCTGTTGTATTGTACAATATTCAAACTCCTCTCAGGGCTCTATTGTATTGTATTGTGTTGTGTTGTATTTCCACCCCTCTCAGGGGTACTACAGGCGCACTCCAGCCTACATGCCCATTCGAAAGAGGGAGCGGAGGGGCTGCTTCGCTGTTCCCATGGTGCACTCCACCTTCCTCATCGACCTGCGCAAGGAGGCGTCCCAGGAGCTGGCATTCCACCCCCCCCACCCCGACTACACCTGGGCCTTCGATGACATCATCGTCTTCGCATTCTCTGCACGCATGGCCGGTGAGCAGCATGGCGGAGTCCTGGGTATCGGAACCAGCTTGCTGTGAAGCGTGACCCCAGTCCTGGGTATCAGAACCAGCTTGCTGTGAAGTGTGACCCCAGTCCTGGGTATCAGAACCAGCTTGCTGTGAAGTGTGATCCCAGTCCTGGGTATCAGAACCAGCTTGCTGTGAAGTGTGACCCCAGTCCTGGGTATCAGAACCAGCTTGCTGTGAAGTGTGACCCCAGTCCTGGGTATCAGAACCAGCTTGCTGTGAAGTGTGACCCCAGTCCTGGGTATCAGAACCAGCTTGCTGTGAAGCGTGACCCCAGTCCTGGCTATCAGAACCAGCTTGCTGTGAAGTGTGATCCCAGTCCTTGGTATCCGAACCAGCTTGCTGTGAAGTGTGATCCCTGTCCTGGGTATCAGAACCAGCTTGCTGTGAAGTGTGATCCCTGTCCTGGGTATCAGAACCAGCTTGCTGTGAAGCGTGACCCCAGTCCTGGGTATCAGAACCAGCTTGCTGTGAAGTGTGACCCCAGTCCTGGGTATCAGAACCAGCTTGCTGTGAAGTGTGACCCCAGTCCTGGGTATCAGAAGTGTGACTCACATGATCAGATGCCAGCAGTTACCTTGCTAAGTCTGTTCTTAACTAGCAGTGCAGTCCTTGTAATGTTACCACCCTGGAGTAAGTCCCCGAGCAGGGAGTACTCAGGCTGTTCTGTGTCTTCCAGATGTCCAGATGTTCATCTGCAACAGGGAGCCCTACGGCTTCTTTCCAGTGCCCCTGCGCGTTCACAGCAGCCTGCTGGACGAGAGTGACAGCTTCATGCACACGCTGCTGGAGGTGACCGGTGAGACTGGACTGCCTCTGTTTTTTAACCTGGCCTTAACATCGGATCTGTGGGAGGGAGACGGCACCACTGAGCTGAGATCTGTGTCTGGCAGTGCGTGTGTAGGAGCAGTGTGACGTGTGTGCAATCCATGAACAACTCCAAATCTCAAGCACAGAATGGATGTTAAAGCCAGGTTGCCTCGCCAGGTTTCACAGGACAGGGCTGTAGAAAAGCAATATTTGAAGGACATGTTGTTCACTATCAATTGACTTTTTGAAATTGAAATGTCTTTTTTCATGGCAGAGGAGGGGGGATAAGAATGTGGAAATTTGACAAGTTCATTTCTACAAATATCTCCCCGTCCCATTAGAGAGAGGATCCTGCCCTTTGCAGCTCACTCAACTGTTGAAATAAGCGCGAGGACGCATCTCTGCTGTTGATTTTAACTGAAGTAGCGGCCGTTGTTTCTCTTTGAGCCCATAAACCCTAATCCAAACAGAGACTGTTTAACCCTGAATTTATATTGCAGAAAAAGGATTGTACAACCCCAAGAAGCCTGTTCATGGTACGTGTTGAACTCTCCAATGTCAGCCATTGCTAGAACAGCACAGTATTGTGGTATATCAGAAAGAGATTACAACAGAAGAGGACAAAACACCAGCAACCTCCACATATCATACCCCCATGAGGAGTGTGTCCTTATCAGTACCTTCCCACCAGCATGCCTTGACATTGAATTGGAGGGAATACACACACGAAGAAAATTAGAGGAATATTAAATAAGAGAGACTTTTTATTTTTTTTCTAACGCCCGGCTGGTTTCTCCCTCTCTCCGCAGTGCGCCACACGCCTGTGGAGCCGTCCCGCTTCCTCTCCGTGCCCCCCAAACACCCCGACAAGATGGGCTTCGATGAGGTAAGAGGGGCCTGAGAGAGGCACTAGAACGCCCGTCTGCCTGACTTCTCAAAATGAGACGCCGATTCCATAGTAATGGAATGTTAAAGACAAAAATCTGTCCGTTTTATACAGAAAAAGTTTTCCAGCAGTACAACTATCTGCAAATCATTTGTAAACGTGCGGTGGTCGTTTATATTGTCCTTATTCCTCAACGCGGACACGGACAGGGTTGTCCCCTCGTTGTGCGTGGGAGCTCAGTGCTGCTGAAGGTTTTCTGAGGGAGGGAGCGTGTGTGGTTCTTTCCCCAGGTCTTCCTGATTAATCTGAAGAGGCGTAAAGACCGCAGAGAGAGGATGCTGCACACTCTGCATGAGCAGGAGATCTCCTGCAAGATCATCGCTGCCGTGGACGGGAAGTGAGTCTGTGTTCATTTCATCCGTGAAACGCTGTGCTGTGCCGGGTCGTCAGTCTTCACTGCGGACTCCACAGGGAGCGTTAGCTCTGGTGCTTCCACAGGCTAGGCTGGCAGAACCAGGCTGCTTCTCCTCACTGCGCTGCACCCAAATCAACTTTGAGGATGTAGCCCACTGTATCCTTGTTTAGGTTTTTTTTGTTTGCATTTCAAGTTATAAATCTTGTATTTTCTGCAGTAATTGTATAGTGATTTTGTGTCTCCTCGCTCGCTCTCTCTCTTCCAGAGCTCTCAATGTCAGTGAGATTGAAGCCATGGGTATTGCCATGCTGCCAGGTTACCAAGACCCTTACCACGGGCGCCCACTCACAAAGGGGGAGCTCGGCTGCTTCCTGTCCCACTACAACATCTGGAAGGAGGTGAGGTGCTCAGGCGAGGCCCAGGAGTAGGAGGGCCTTTTAAAAGCCTTTGTTTACTAAGCTTAGTGAAACGATGTGTAAACACCCCAAAATACAACATTCACCTCCTGCACCAACCCTCAGCTCTGTGCTTGTAGATTGTGGAGCGCGGTCTGTCCCGTGCTAACCCTGAGCTCTGTGCTTGTAGATTGTGGAGCGCGGTCTGTCCCGTGCTAACCCTGAGCTCTGTGCTTGTAGATTGTGGAGCGCGGTCTGTCCCGCGCTAACCCTGAGCTCTGTGCTTGTAGATTGTGGAGCGCGGTCTGGAGACATCGTTGGTGTTTGAAGATGATCTCCGGTTCGAGGTGTTCTTCAAGAGGAGGCTGCAGAACCTCATGCATGAGATCCAGACCCAGGGGCTGGACTGGGACCTCATGTGAGTGACACCATCGCCACGGAAACATGGGAACTCTCGCTTCAGTTTAACTCACACACGGGCACTTAGGAAAAGATTTTACTAAACTGGAAAATGTATATTAGAACATCCTGATGGAGCTGAAATTAGTGGTACAGAGAAGCCTGCTTCAGGTCTTGCGTGAGATGTCATTGGGTGTATTGAGGATGTTTGGAAGCCCCATACACTTGTGTCACATTGGCTGTGCTTTTTTGTACACTCAGTCGACGCAGGTCCACGTCTTATGTTCCCGACAGCTCTGGTGTTGTATTTACAGCTCCAGCATTGAGTGCAAGTCACTTACCATACAGGTGGTAACAGCTTTGAGTTCACACTGTTAATCATTAGACTTCACACATACACTGACTTCCATTATAGACATCAGTGCAGACTCTGTATTGAAAGAACTACTTATCCAGGACTGATGAAACATGGCAAGAACCATTCAGAGCCATCATTTGCGCCTCTAATTGGACAAATGGCTGTATTTGTTGATGCAGCTGTGGAGGGGATGTGCACATTTCTAACATGACCTGTTCTTACAGTTTGAAATAGTTTGGACAACACAAAGAACCCCACCCCAGGTCCCAGTGTATTGACGGCCCCTCTCTCCCCCCCTCCAGTTACATCGGTCGCAAGCGGATGCAGGTGGAACACCCGGAGAGGGCGGTGCCCAATGTGCACAATCTGGTGGAGGCGGACTACTCCTATTGGACGCTGGGCTACGCCATCTCTCTGCAGGGGGCGCGCAAGCTGCTCGACGCTCAGCCACTCTCCAAGATGCTGCCCGTCGATGAGTTCCTGCCAGTCATGTACAACAAGCACCCAGTGTAGGTACCAGGGAGCCAGGGAAACTGGACTGATACTAACCCCAGTGTAGGTACCAGGGAGCCAGGGAGACTGGACTGATACTAACCCCAGTGTAGGTACCAGGGAGCCAGGGGGACTGGACTGATACTAACCCCAGCGTAGGTACCAGGGAGCCAGGGAGACTGGACTGATTCTAACTCCAGTGTAGGTACCAGGGAGACTGGACTGGACTGATCCGGCAGGGTGCCTGAACACAGCCAGTCACTGATCTCTCACCCCTTCCTCTCCTCTGTGCTGCAGGGAGGACTACATGAAGCACTTTGAGCCGAGGGATCTGCTGGCGTTCTCCGCGGAGCCCCTGCTGGTGTTCCCCACTCACTACACGGGCGACGCCGGCTACATCAGCGACACAGAGACCTCCACCATCTGGGACAACGAGGGGCAGCGGACCGACTGGGACCGCCGGAGATCTCAGAAGACACACGAGCAGGCGGAGCTAAGCAGCGAGGCCCAGAACTCGGACGTGCTTCAGTCTCCGCTGGACAGCACGGCCCGGGACGAGCTCTGACCAGCGCCCAGGCCAGGCTGACCGGACAGCTCCACACAGACCAGGCTGCCATCACTCTCACCAGAGCTGGATGTTTTAATAATCGGGAACATCAACATTGTTTTAGTTTTTTTTTAATTTTTTTTTTTACATTTTCAGTCCTGTAAATTTTAAATCATCTGTATTTTCCTGCTATTTAATTTCTTACCCCTTTCATGCCTCATTGGTTACCATTCTTTCTTGTTTCTGGTTAGATCAGAATTGACCAGGCACACTAATTTATTTGTAAGGGGCTGCTTCTGAAAAGACTCCTAAAAGAGTGCGGTGGCTTAAAAACACTAGTGGTGTGCAGCTATCACCTTTGTCCCCTCTCTGTGTGATTTTTTTGTATAGTTCATTTATTAACTCCACAGTTACACATTCCCTAGTCATTTTTAAAACCTCCTCACTCTCAGCTTTAAGAAGCAGGGCTTGTGGTTTCTAAGCCTGGCTGTTCACAATCTAAACAGCTATAGAGGAAGATACAGAACATACAACAGTATATTAAACAGGGGAGGAATTCAATATTGGGAGACCTTTGTCTCGGATGTCCTCAACTTCTTTCTAGTAGACTCTCTCACCCGTATTCCGCGAGTCTGAATTCACCGTGACAGAACAATGCTGAGGGTGTGGACTGGGTCACTGAACCGCGCTGTCGTTGCAGGATAATCACAATCCTTTATATTGTGACTCTGCAGAGTTACGAGACCATCAGCTGCAGGACGAGCCCCTTCTTCAACACAGGAGCCGACTTCACCCGTCTGCAGACCTACGAGAGGATGTGTGGAACGAAGATGTGATTAAAACAATCATTTCAATATCAAAAGATGTTGTTTAACAACCTTAAAATCGATCTGAGGGCTTTTTAAAGTGGAAGTGCCTGTGGCCACATTCTTTTAATTGCTACTTTTTTTATTTTTCTATTTTGTTTTGTGAATTCAGTGTTAACGACCGCTTACATGCTACAGTGTGGTACCCCCCTCACTGTTCTGCAAGCGACAGAGAGAGAGAGAAAGAGTGCCTCCATCCTGACCTGAACACCCCCCGCCTCCCTGCCTGCCTGCCTGCCTGCCTGCCATTGTCCGGGGCCTCTCTCAAGCACAGACTGACAGTCGTGCTGAATTGTGTGGAGCACGTCTGTTCTGTGGTGTGGATTATGATCATGTCCACGCTCTGCTGTGCTGTTTATGTATAAATGAGCTGTTGTAATGACAAACGGGGGCCAGGACCACACTGCACTGCGATCCTGCGTTATAAAGGGATGCCTTATAAAGGGGGGGCACTTTTAACAGTTAGAAACTTCTGTTTGTGGAGAGCTACAGCTGTGCCCAAAAGTTTTGCATTACCATTTTTTTGTAGTTTCTTTTTTAAACCAGCAAAAAGTGAAAAATATTTTGTCACCCTGTTTTTTCTGTTTGTTTGCGGTTGCGGTTTTGGTGCCCTCTAATGGTAAACTATGGTACTGTAGGCCGATGTGATTGGGGGATTATTAGTTTTGTGCTGCAGAATAACTGTAGAAGCCTGTAGAAAAACAATATCTTCCAACCACTGTCATAGTGTGATATCTCTTCATGTGCGTGAATCGACTTGATCAGCTCCCAGGAGGCTGTGCTGGTCTGACTCGCCTGTGTGTCTGTCTGGATTGAGGACAGTGTGCTGGAGCTGATCCTGCTGGTTCCTCTGTCCCTCAAGGAGTTAGCCTCTTAAAAAAAACAAACCTGTCCTGTTTAATACAACTAGAAGAAGTATAACTAACCCGATGAGGTCTGTGTAGGTTGTTAAGTCTGTTTTGAACTTCTTAACTGACACTAGAGAGATTACAGATCGAACCTGGAATTAGTCTTTGGTCTCGAGCTCTTCAATGTATTTACATGATCGACGCAGGAAGATTTGTTAAAGGGGAGGTGACTTTGGCCACCCAGTCGTCATTTTTTTTGCCCAGTCCTGAGCTGCTGATTTAACAGCTTGTTGTAAATACATTACACAAGTAGGAAGCCTGTTAATACTGAGATGCTTGGTGTATAGCGCCACCTTGTGTACAAAATGCAAGATGCATGACATTTTTAATTTAATGTGCCTTTATACCGAAGAATAAAATGTTTGAGAAATGAGCTGGTTGTAATTTGTGTTTATTTTTGATACCGGTATTCAAAGACCACTCAAGTTATCCATCAGTTAAAACAATTGCACAAATAGCCTAGTGCATAGATGGGAGGGTGCATTACAACTCTGGCCAAACGTTTTTGCATCGCCCTGTAGAACGAACAAATTCTGCTTCAAGAAGTTAAATGAAACCTGCTGAATAATGTTACATTAACATATAGAATTACACACCGCTTTGTAGTTTTCCATGTACTTAACGGGAAAACTGACAAAAATGGAAAAATACTGTACTACTGTTACTACTACATGATGTTAACTAAAAGATCTAAATTATTATCCATATGCTGCACCCTCTCGGGGTGGATGGTGAGGCTGTCGGGGTGCTGCACCCTCTCGGGGTGGATGGTGAGGCTGTCGGGGTGCTGCACCCTCTCTGGGTGGACGGTGAGGCTGTCGCGGTGCTGCACCCTCTCGGGGTGGACGGTGAGGCTGTCGGGGTGCTGCACCCTCTCGGGGTGGACGGTGAGGCTGTCGGGGTGCTGTACCCTCTCGGGGTGGACGGTGAGGCTGTCGGGGTGCTGTACCCTCTCGGGGTGGACGGTGAGGCTGTCGGGGTGCTGCACCCTCTCGGGGTGGATGGTGAGGCTGTCGGGGTGCTGTACCCTCTCGGGATGGATGGTGAGGCTGTCGGGGTGCTGCACCCTCTCTGGGTGGACGGTGAGGCTGTCGCGGTGCTGTACCCTCTCGGGGTGGACGGTGAGGCTGTCGCGGTGCTGTACCCTCTCGGGGTGGACGGTGAGGCTGTCGGGGTGCTGCACCCTCTCGGGGTGGATGGTGAGGCTGTCGGGGTGCTGCACCCTCTCGGGGTGGACGGTGAGGCTGTCGGGGTGCTATACCCACTCGGGGTGGATGGTGAAGCTGTCGGGGTGCTGTACCCTCTCGGGGTGGATGGTGAAGCTGTCGGGGTGCTATACCCACTCTGGGTGGATGGTGAAGCTGGCAGCCTGGCTCCGGTGCAGCACAGTGAACATGGAGCCCTGGTTCCCTGGGTCCCCGCAGTGCCGCTCAGGCAGGCTGTGCCAGGTCTGGTAAAGGTGGCGCTGGGCTCGGGTGTTGGGGGTCAGCAGACGCAGGCGGGAGAACCGGGGGGCCGCACTCTTCAGGGGGTCCGGGGGCAGCCGCTGGACAGAGCCGGGGGATCTGAGAGGGGATGGAGAGAAACAAACACTTCACTTCCGAACCTGCATGGCAGTGGAGCTCCGTCTTCAAACAGAATATTTTACCAATGCAAGCTGTCAAGATCTTTGCATTCTGAATTGACTGTTGGTTAAAACACAGTCCTGAGGAAGGACGCAGAAAACAGACAACATATATAATAATAGTTATGAAAGCACAAAGTCTAAATAACATCAAAATATCAACGAGGGGAACAATATTCCGGTAAGGTGAACCCAGATCATGAGACCCAGTCCAACTCACTGTGGCCCCATCAGATTGTGCTGTGAGCCGCCGGCCCTGCTTGTGTTCTCTTTATCAGCCACAGAGGGCGCTGTTTCTACAGCTGTTCCCGGTTTGACCAGACTTCCTCCATTCTTAGAAGCGGGGCGACTGTCTTTATGAAGTTCAGTCAACCCCCCTCTCTGTTCTGCCGATGGTACAGTCTTTGGCCCTCGTTGGCTCTCATGGATGGCTGGGAATAGTCCATTCTGTGGAGAAAGGTAATCTTAATCTTGTGTATCTTTGTCTGTTTAACTTCCCATACTTTTGTGTGTTGTTTGGAAGAGTTCGGGATTCTGTTATTTGAAAATGAGTCTCATTCACATTCAGTCCAGACAGTGTTCACTAAAACACTTACTGTGCTCTGCACTGGAGGAAGGGGCGGTGCCTGGGACCTGCAGCGTGGTGTGGGAGGGGCCTGCACTGATAGAGGAGGAGTTAGAATTCTATCAAGGCCAGTGGGAGGATCTTGTGCTGCTGTAGGCGGGGCTGTAGAACCACAGGTGAAGGGGGCGGTACCTGTGAAGCTGCAATCTAATTGAGAAGTTGATAACAAACATATTGAAGGCAACAGTCCCTATAACTTCACAACAATCCTGTGAAACCGCTCTCCTCTCTCACACACGTTTCATTATTGAGGAGAGTCGCCTTGCAAAGGAAATGCAGTGTTCAAAAGTGGACAGTCTGGATTCTAATAGTCAATGGCATTTGCTTGGCCATACACTCTATATTACAGTCCTGCTTGTAAATGTGCCACAGAATTCTCTCACTAGAATGCGTTTCTTACCGGCGGTGAGTTCTGGAAGCTTCAGGTACCGTTCCGGAATCTGCCATCTCATAAACGCCTGGGGGGAGAAACACACACCTCAACCCTGAGAACTTCAACTACACGCTGATCAGGGGAGCAGTGAAACGGTATTAAAACTAAGGGGCAGGGGGTTACTGTATGGAAGAAAGGCAGATGTGTGTTTTTTTTTTTTTTAGTTCAGATTATCGTGGCTAGTTTGGGGGTGAGGAGGCCAGTAGTTTCAGGACAGTCCAATTCCACAATTCCACAGACAGCACACGCACGCACACACACACGCACACACACATGCACACACACGATAAGCTCTATATTAATCTATTGGTTAAATGCTTTCAAAGAAGTGCATGATAAAATGAACCCTAAGAATGTGTACTACTGTAGCAACGTTATGCAAATTAGATTATTTTATCATACTTTTTTTATTAGTTTATAAATATCATACATTGACTATTAATACAAAATGAACAACATGTGGTATTGTTAGTAAACTAGTTATAGTTAAATAAATACAGTATCTCTTAAAGTGCATATATTCTGGTGTATATATTCTTCAGAAGTTATGTATTATTTCTAACTATTATCGAATGTCATATTTGAAGAAGTACATTTCTATAAATTGTTCTAGATGAACGATATATTAAAACATCGATCTCTTTTACAGGAGAGAGGAGAGGGAAGTACTCACTGTAGAAGGCATTGTTCTGTTTCTTCAGTCTCGCAATGCTGGCTTAGTTAAGAAAGGCTGGTGGTTTTGGTTGCTTAGCAACAGCTGAAGTCAGTGTTGTCAACACAGGCCAGAGTTTACACAAGCACAGTTCAGCCAGGTCGACACTTCCTGCTTCACTCCTAGAGGCCTTTCTGAAGAGAACAGTACGGTCGCACAGTAAGCACACCTCGGCACACAATACTGATCCATGAGACTGACCCACAACACAGGAAGGGGTTAGGAGGCAGGGAGCAGCTCAACGATACAGTAACTGTGTGACCTGAAGCGTTTACAGCAGTTCACTCCGGACACGCTGTGTTTCACGAATACGGGAGCACAGGGCATTGCTAATGTAACGGATCTCCTCCTAGCTGCTGATGAGTCAGTAATACTGACACTGGGAGCTGCGTCTCAGCCCATTGAGTTGAATGGAGAGGCGAGGGCTGGGTGTGATCCGCAGGCTATGCGACTCAAAGACAAGCTTCTTACCATTCAGCTGAAGAGCAGCTCTGCCGTGGAGAGGCAGGGATGGCAGCTCAGGTTAGGAGTAAAGAGCTTCGGTAGAGATTAGTGTTGAAGCTTCATCTCAATTGCAGTTAGGATCGTTTTTATTTTATTAAAAAATACTAATACAGCTCTCAGTCTTGGTTTGCACTCTTTTAAACAAGCGACAATGCTGCTTGAGCTAATAAGCAAATGGAGCCAAATGTGTACAATTTACCTTCACGCAGCTGACTTGAATGCGACTTTGAGTCGTTTGGGAGTTTAACAAAACATCAGTCAGTTATTGAATTGTTTTGTGTGTTGAATTTCTCTCTCCTTGACTGGTGCTTGTTTGTGTTTCAAAAGCAGGGCAGGGGCGGCTCATCCTTCTCCTAATCCACTCCAGCCTTTGCAATAGCTTGTGATTAAGAGGGTGTATTTATGGAAAGTGACGTGCAGTGAATTTGTGACAAACTCAATTACACCGAGAAGGCAAAGCTAGCTCTGGCACACAGTGACCGTGATAAGGAAGACTCTACAGGGAGATTTCATCAAGAATCTGCAGTCCTGAGACTCAAGGAAAGTCTGTCTTCAGTGCAGCCAGCACTGATCTTCAGCAAATCCCTGTCCCTCCAGTGATCCCGGTTGACGTGTGGATTTATCTGACCGTCTGTCTGCATTACGTGCTGAAGCGCACTTTCTGTGTCTTGTCTTTCAGAGTGAGAAGCAGATCGCCTCCCACCTGCCTTTCCACTGAACCGGCAAATCAACAGAAACCTCAAAACAGACATCGACGACAAGACCATCTCAGTGTGTCCGTTCCTCGGGTCTGATTCGAGCACCAAGTCTTACACCATCGGCTCCAAGTTCAACCTGTTACCTCCAGCCCTGTCCGCGGCAGGACTTTGAAAACCAGAAGATCATCTTCGCTCGTTATCAGTGGATTTGAATTCCAGTGTCTTTGAGGGAACCTCGACATTTCAAAGTGTTGGGACTGTTTTCTGTTCAGAACCGAGGTGGAAGAACCTGTGTTCAGCTTTGTTCATGGGATCAGCGTGTTTAGCTTCTTGGTTTTCAACTGCTCTAGTTAAACTGGAACTGGACCCAGTTTACTTGACCCTATGAATCGGATTTCAGCTGTTTGGAGGAATGGATCCATTTTGATGCCACGTTGGAGCTCATTGGAAGCGGGTTAATTATTATGGTCACAGTTTTTAACATACAGACAATTGCTTAGAGGAATTATCAGTACTTTTCTGCTACGCAGTGATTACTGTTAATACTATGTTATGTTATGTTAATGAAGCAAACTTAGTTGAAGCAAACTAAATATTGCCACTAAAATACAAATATATATAAATATACTTGAATAACTAATTCATTTTTCATGATTGTTTGTCCTTCTGTGCTAAAAATCCCTCAATTTTGATTTTAGGAATTTCTGACAGTATAAAACACTGCATCAGAATTCAATACCTTCATAAAATATATTTATAAAAAAATCAGCAGAAATGACTGACAGTGTCGTCAGAATATAATACCTGAAAAAGAATAACAGAAAGATTGAGTTTTATTACAGCAGTATTTGCTGTTGAAACATGTGAAGACGTTGACCTTGTGTAATTGCATTAACAGCATTACTATCCTTGTGGAGCAGTACGTTCTGCTAGGATCCTAGATTCGGGGCACCAGCAGCTCTGCACGCACCGTTCAGCCTCCATCATGGCGGAGCTGTTTCATGGCAAGGTCCTCATCAAGAACAATAAGGACCGTGATGATGTGGACACGGACAGGGAGCTGTGTCTGCAGCTGGAGAACAAGGTGCTGCTGCTGTTCTTCGGGTCGGGGGAGTGCCCGCGCTGCCAGGACTTCACCCCGACACTCAAGGAGTTCTTCGTCCAGCTCACAGACGAGTTCTATGTGGACCGAGCCATGCAGCTGGCCCTGGTCTACATCTCCCAGGACGAGAGTGAGGACAAGGAGAGCAAGTTCCTCAAAGACATGCCCAAGCGCTGGCTCACCCTGCCCTTCGAGGATCAGTACAAGAGGTAAGAACCGCCAGGAAACGGGCTGGGCAGCCATGCCAGCAGAAATATCCATCAGGAAACGGGCTGGGCAGCCATGCCAGCAGAAACATCCATCAGGAAACGGGCTGGGCAACCATGCCAGCAGAAATATCCATCAGGAAACGGGCTGGGCAGCCATGCCAGCAGAAATATCCATCAGGAAACGGGCTGGGCAAACATGCCAGCAGAAATATCCATCAGGAAACGGGCTGGGCAAACATGCCAGCAGAAATATCCATCAGGAAACGGGCTGGGCAGCCATGCCAGCAGAAATATCCATCAGGAAACGGGCTGGGCAACCATGCCAGCAGAAATATCCATCAGGAAACGGGCTGGGCAACCATGCCAGCAGAAACATCCATCAGGAAACGGGCTGGGCAACCATGCCAGCAGAAATATCCATCAGGAAACGGGCTGGGCAAACATGCCAGCAGAAATATCCATTAGGAAACGGGCTGGGCAGCCATGCCAGCAGAAATATCCATCAGGAAACGGGCTGGGCAACCATGCCAGCAGAAATATCCATCAGGAAACGGGCTGGGCAAACATGCCAGCAGAAATATCCATTAGGAAACGGGCTGGGCAAACATGCCAGCAGAAATATCCATCAGGAAACGGGCTGGGCCAGCCATGCCAGCAGAAATATCCATCAGGAAACGGGCTGGGCAGCCATGCCAGCAGAAGGGGCTGTTTTTAACCACAGGGGCCTTAATTCCGGGGGTTATAATTACAGGCACACACCTCAATAGCAGCTCTCATGCTTGAAAAAGGACAGTCGAGAAGGATGCTAAATTAATAATTTCACTTTTCCTTGCCTTCGTGCCCTGCTGTAATCAGCTCCACTCACGCCTCTGCGAGGTTAATGTCCAATACAAAACCAGCGCAGTCCTCTTAATGGGACCAGCACCAGATCCTTCACACTTTATCAGTGGGGGGTGGAGACCCCATCACCCAGTTAGATAAGTATGTGAATCAAAGATCATTTGTACACTGAAGACATTGAGAAAGTCTTCTGGGCTAAACTATTGTCATTGAATTCATGCGTTTATTATTTCTAAGTTTAGCACTATTGAGTGTTTCATGTAGTATTTTCATTGTAAAACATTAATATTCCCGTGCCTTACTCTCAGGAAGTCTGTTACTGCTTCAGAATGACAGGTTAGACATTCATCCCCTGAGAAACACTCTGCAAGTCTCTGTGTCCATCAAAGAGAGTGAAATACAATCTCAATGTGATTCGAGGGAGCCACCGAATGGAGACGCACTTTGTCATTAAATCTCTCTCTCCTCTCTGTCTCGTCTGTCACTCTCTCCTATCCTCCCTGTCTCTCTCCTCTGTCTATCTCTCTTCTCTCTGTCTCACTCTCTTTCTCTCACTCTCATTTTTGGATGTATAATAGTTGTTTGGAATTATTTTATTGTTGTACTGTTATTATATTGTATTGAGTATAGACTATTTAGGTCTCTCTTTGTATGGAGATGTACTTGTGTGTACAGCTGTGGCCAAAAGTGTCGCATCACCCTATAGAATGAACTCATTTTACTTGATAAAGTCGAATGAAACCTGCTGAATAATGTTAAGTTAACATATTGAATTACGTACCTTTTTGTAGTTTTCCATACACATAACGAGAAAAAAAAACTGCATGAAATGTAAAGATATTACGTTATGAAATCTAATATGAAACACTGCACTTCTGTTATGGCTTCCAGTAGACTCACGTTGCCCACGCTGACTCTGGCTGTGTGTCTGCAGGGAGCTGGAGTTCATGTTTGGGGTTGAAGACACCCCTGTGGTGGTGGTCCTGAGGCCGGACGGGACGGTGCTCTCCCTGAATGCTGTGGAGGAGATCTCTCGGCTGGGGGGCGCCTGCTTCAAGAACTGGCAGGAGGCGGCCATGCTGATCGACCGCAGCTTCATGATGGCCGAGGACTTCGACGACAAACCCACGCGCAGCGTCACGGAGCCCCTGCGCAGACTCAAATACAAACTGGACAAGAAGAAGAAGAAGAAGGGGCAGGGGGAGGAGGATGAGGAGGAGGGAGCGGAGCGCTGGTCCTGAGGGAGGGGCTGGAGAGGAGGAGGAGGAGGAGGAGGAGGGAGGGGAGCGCTGGTCCTGAGGGGGGAGGGGGGAGGGGCTGGAGAGGAGGGAGGGGCTGGAGAGGAGGGAGGAGGAGGAGGAGGAGGAGGAGGAGGAGGAGGGAGGGGAGCACTGGTCCTGAGGGAGGGGCGGGAGAGGAGGAGGAGGAGGAGGAGAGGGGAGGGGAGTGCTGGTCCTGAGGGAGGGGCTGGAGAGGAGGAGGAGGAGGAGGAGGAGGAGGAGGAGGAGGGAGGGGCTGGAGAGGAGGAGGAGGAGGAGGATGAGAGGGGAGGGGAGTGCTGGTCCTGAGGAAGGGGCTGGAGAGGAGGAGAGGCGGTCCAGGGGGGGTTGAAGTAGCAGCTAGGGAGCCATCAAAGTTGGGTAGAGAGGGAGGAGTGGGAGGAGTTATGGTCTTACAGTAGGGACTCCAGGATTTGTTTTGCAGGGTATATTTTACTGGCCTGGATTAATGATTATTTAAGATAGACATGATATTTGAATACACCTCATCACTGTAGATTTGTACTTGTTTAGGATCACCTATAAAGCTAGGATGGGAAACGACAAAGAGTGAAAAAATCAGTGTTTTTGAAAATGGAGACAGACTGCTTAATGCGAGATGAGGAGGAGGCTTCGGGGTTTACTTTTCATTTACTTCTCTGTGCATCCCTGAGATTTTAAAGAACACATTTATCAATCAACAAAACACAAACGCCAGCTGTGTGATGTGCATTTATAGCATTACAGTGTATGGGGGGGGGGGGGGGGGGGGGGGTGTTATGTAAAGTAAATTCAAATACATACAGTGACATTTAATAATACAAGCCCCTGATAAAATACAATGCGTTTTCAAAGCAGGGCATGTGTCTTTGACTGCTGTGCTTGAGGAGCGTTACAAATAAACTCAGTGATTAACATGCAGGTTCTGCACCTTTACAGTGTTCCGCCTCCAAAAGGCTCGGTCTAGCCGTCAGGATGTATTACCAGCACTCCAAATCTCTGAGAAGGGGCACAGATTAAAAGTAAGGCATTGTAACTATTCTCTCACAGTGTGTAACGTGTCTAAACCCGGTTTACTGAAAGCCCATTTAAAAAGTGAAGCCGCTGCACATGCCATTGAGATATTACCATGCATCTGCGTAGACAGGGATAGCAGGTGGGGCTGGCAGAGGAGAGCGGTCCTGCTGGCAAACGGTTTGAATGGGATCAGAAGCCTGTTCAGTCCCAGCAATTAGCATTCTCCATGCAAGTGGAACAAGCCGTGCTGTGTCTGTGTGATGCACTGCCGTTACACATTCTGCCCCCTGTCGGTGAGATAAGATGAGGCTGAATGCTTTAGGACCGATGTGGGTGACTTGACCTTTGCCTGAAAAAAAAATTAATTGCACTAAAATGACTGAAGTTTGCAAATGTCTTTCTAGTTGCAGTTATGTTACTGGATGTGCATTTTGTAAACACGATTGAATTGCAATAAATTACATTTGATCAGGCTTTCCATTGTGTATTTACATAGTTATATGCCGGTACAGGAATGAACTCTCCAGCAGGGGGAGACATGTACATGGGACTGGGATCCCCCAGTCCTGTATTTCAATAAAATACGTGACGACACTGTGGATTAAACTGTTCCCTCTAAGGAGCGCCCCACAGTCACGCTGAATATGTACTAGGATCTTGTTATCCAGAAATGGTTTCAACCCCTTTCCCCGGACCAAGCCACGCTATATCTGATAACAGCCTTGTTGAAATAAATGTGTCACTAAAATAGTTCACTATTCCCCCTCAGTTGGTTCCTGCGGGCTCTGAATTACAAAGGGTGCTTTCAGGGTCAGGTGAAAACAAACACTGTGCTTGGATAACACGAGTGATAAGCTGGGCAGCGCGGAGCGCATTTACAGCTTGATTTGATTGCCGACTACTGACACCTGTTTGTTTTAAATTATTATTATATAAACAACTTACAAAGTTAGTAACAAAACGGTGTCATGTCAACTATATGACATTACATGTATTTAAATGTAGTATTTTGTTTCACAATGTCATTTCAAAAAATATGTGTGAATAAAGTGGACCATGGGGTTCAATTTCCCCTGTGAACCGGCCGCCTCATTTCACACACCCTGTATCACACACGGCCTGTTTAATATTCATGATGGGATGAAACCCGGCTCTTTGGAAAAACGCCCGGAATGCAGCTGAGGAATGCGGTCACTCTGCATTCCACTGCAGCTCCCAGTTTCATTTGTGTCTGTCGGACATGTCATACACGTAATGTGGAAGTGTGGATATTTTATTGTACACGCATGGAGTTTGGGACACGAGCAAGAAAACGTAGTGTTACCAATTAGCTTACTAAAACATTATTATTTGTAATTTACCTCAAGTTATATCCGCGCAGTTTCTGAAGCGCGCAAGCAGGTGTTTTACGCTGGTTTCTACCGCAGCAAAACAAGTCGAATTTAACTTGTGTTTTAAGAAGCGGACATTTTAGTTTGTTTTTCTATATAATGCTTTAAGTTGTTTTTTTTTGTGTTTTTTTACGATGTATTGTGTTAGACGTATCGTTTCAATCTTTTTGTTTCGAGGTCGGTGATTATTATTGAACATTATATTTGATTGAAATGTAATTAAAATGTAATGCAAATTGAGAAGTTGCAATTTAACATCTCGGTTTGACTCGACTCAATCCTTTATTTTATTTATTGATTTATTTATACCAGACTTGGTCCTGCGATTGACTAATAATAATAATAATAATAATAATAATAATAATAATAAATCAATTAAATAAACAGAACCCACATAGCAATTCATCGTTAGTCACAGGGGGTGGGAAACTTTTTTTGTTGGAGTACAGAGAATCCTTGTTTCATTAAACAGCCACGAACATCTCTAACAAGACTCGCTACTGTATTCTGCTGTGCACCCCGGGGTGCCATGTCATTCGGACTTGCCCCCCGTGTTGGTAGCGGTTTCCCCCCGGGGGCGCAGGACCCCGTCCCGTTCGAGATTGGCACTTCACCCGGACAGGGCGCCACCGTGCCCGAAGGCAGTGAAGAGGAGGCTCCGGGACGGTTGTTTGCGGTTCCCGGAGAGGATGTCTTTTTGTATCCCATGTCTGACGATTTGGTCTGGATTACCAGGGAACTGAGGACCGTTCAGCAGAGACTGCAGCAATTCCGACAGATCTTCACAGACGGTGATGACGGTTAGTATGCATTTATTTATTTAACTCCGAGGTATTGCTTATGGTATTAAATTGAGGATAAGGACACAGAGAGTGGTGAGGGGATGGAATGGGTTACCTAGTCATGTTGCTGAAGGAGACTCTTCTTCACACAGAGAGTGGGGAGGGGATGGAATGGGTTACCTAGTCATGTTGCTGAAGGAGACTCTTCTTCACACAGAGAGTGGGGAGGGGATGGAATGGGTTACCTAGTCATGTTGTTGAAGGAGACTCTTCTTCACACAGAGAGTGGGGGAGGGGGGATGGAATGGGTTACCTAGTCATGTTGCTGAAGGAGACTCTTCTTCACACAGAGAGGGGTGAGGGGATGGAATGGGTTACCTAGTCATGTTGCTGAAGGAGACTCTTCTTCACACAGAGAGTGGGGAGGGGATGGAATGGGTTACCTAGTCATGTTGTTGAAGGAGACTCTTCTTCACACAGAGAGTGGGGGAGGGGGGATGGAATGGGTTACCTAGTCATGTTGCTGAAGGAGACTCTTCTTCACACAGAGAGTGGTGAGGGGATGGAATGGGTTACCTAGTCATGTTGCTAAAGGAGACTCTTCTTCACACAGAGAGTGGTGAGGGGATGGAATGGGTTACCTTGTCATGTTGCTGAAGGAGACTCTTCACACAGAGAGTGGGGAGGGGATGGAATGGGTTACATTGTCATGTTGCTGAAGCTGAATCATTTTTAACCTCTTCTATGAGGTAGATAGACAAGGAACACTCAATAAATACAAGATGTTGTTTATTTCATAGTGAGGATTTCTTCACAGTCGACTCCATACACATGCAGCTCTACACACATTCATACTGCAGTCCTTTATTTGAAACTGCCTGGAGATTTCTTCTACTTCTGAGTGGTGACCAGCATTCTCAATAGGTTAATGTTTAGAAGTGTTTCAAATTAAAATGTAAGCATTTAGAGTTGAATCTAGCACCAATAATTGTTCACTGTTTAGATGAACATTTCAGTGTAAAAGTACAAGACATGCACATTATCGAGGGATAGTGTTGGTTTCGGATACTTGTGGAGTTACGCATGTACTGATCTGTTCATGTGTGTTTTCAGTGCATCTTGTCTGACGGTGGTCTTTGTGTTTCAGGGGAGCGCTGTCCGTCTCAGGCCCAGGTGGAGCTCTCTCTGCAGGGATTGTTAAGCTCTCTTGAGCCCCTCCTCCAGAGGTACCCGGCTGTCCACTCCCAGTCCGTCCGCAGAGCCATCGCCGCTGTCCGCCACTCCGCCAACGGTGAGTGTCATCGATACGGGACGACCCGCACTGAGAAAACACAAGAGCACGCAAGAGCAGAGACTCAAAGCAGGGACTGCAAGCCAGGTCAAGCACAAGGAAGCATCTCACGCGTATGTTACACTAAACAAATCCGTGCGTCCCTTCATACACCCACAACCCTGCTTGCATTTTGTGTCCTATTTATTTATTTATTTATTATTATTATTTATTTCTTAGCAGACGCCCTTATCCAGGGCGACTTACAATTGTTACAAGTTATCACGTTATTTTTATACATTTATACAGTTGGGTTTTTACTGGAGCAATCTAGGTAAAGTACCTTGCTCAATGGTACAGCAGCAGTGTCCCCCACCTGGGATTGAACCCACGACCCTCTGGTCAAGAGTCCAGAGCCCTAACCACTACTCCACACTGCTGGCCAGTGTTATTTGGCAGACGCCTTTATCCAAGGTGACATACAAGTGTTACAGGGCAATGCAAGGTTACAATGCAAAGCAGTATTTAAATACAGTGTCGTTTACAGTAAGTGCAAATTATACTACTAACATATAGCATAAGATAAGATGCAGCAAGTTAGGATTAAAACATTTTATATCTACAATGACACAGTAGTGCAAGGAGCGTCATCTGAGGATCCAGTAACATGGTGCTGAGGTCAGGCGAGCCCAGTGCATAGTAGGGGTAGTAGAACCAGAGATCTACTTATGCTTGAGTCCTCTTGCTTGAAACTTGAAGTCATGGTCTGGCATATCTTGATTGCCCCTAGCATGATCTTTGTGTTTTTATTGGAAAGGGTTAGGGGTTAGGGGTTAGGGGTTAGGGGTTAGGGGCATGTTCTGTGTTTTTGGACACAGTATAACTCTGTGTTTCAGTTTTACCCGGTTCAGAAGAAACCTGCTCACCATCGGTTCCGATGTCATAGCTGTAGGACAGTTAGCTGTGCCGTGCTGGGCAGATATCTGAATACAATAGAAACTGTCTAATGTGTGCCCTGGTAATTCCAGATCACCTGTAATCCAAACTACACTATCAAGCTGCAGAAACCACGTTTCAGTTAATCTCTAAGTGTTTGACAAGTTTTTAATTACAAAAAAAACCATAAATCAAAGACTAGACCAGACATTTTTAACTTGTTTCAGATTGTGATCAGTGCTAATCTGAACAGTCTACTGTGAACAATCAGAAACATATTAGAAGAGATTTGATAGGAGGAGAAAGCTAATTCTGTAAAGTGTTTCATTGTTTAAAGGCTCCAGTCAAAGGCAAAGCAAAGCAAAGAGAATTGCATTGCCTCAAAGTAAAACAACATGTTCTACATAGTCTGTGACTCGGACACGCCTTGTTTATTCTGAGCAGTGTGTCATGAGCAATGCCACCTCCATAGACTCAGTGGCACGATGGTGATGATGAGTCAATCAGGGTGGAATTCACCTTGCATGACACTGCAGGTAGAGACAAGTGATTTCGACACACCTGTCTGGACAGGTGAGGACTCGTACAACTACAATGAATGAAACTGCCAACGTTGCATCATCTTACAATTACAGGACAGGAACACCTCTGTGTTTCAACTAGAGTGCCAACTATTGATACCAGCACGTGCGTATTCCTCCGCTGGCGACGGGGGTGTAGGTGAAGCTGTCTCTGCGTGTGTTTCTGACCGTTACAAGAACTCCCAGAAGAGCTCTGATTCTCCTGCCCAGTCCCTAACCCTAACCTTTCCTATGACTGACGTGTTTCAATGCATTCCTTCCTGTGACACACTAGAATACAAGTAAATCCGATCTTGTAAGTTCTGCACGTGTTCCAGTAGATCCGAACTTGTAAGTTCTGCACGTGTTCCAGTAGATCCGATCTTGTAAGTTCTGCACGTGTTCCAGTAGATCCGATCTCGTAAGTTCTGCACGTGTTCCAGTAGATCCGATCTTGTAAGTTCTGCACATGTTCCAGTAGATCTGATCTCGTAAGTTCTGCACGTGTTCCAGTAGATCCGATCTTGTAAGTTCTGCACGTGTTCCAGTAGATCCGATCTTGTAAGTTCTGTTAAAGACAGCCACATGTTGTATTTTAAATGTGTGAACGGTGTGAAAACAAAAGCCTTCGCCTGAGAACAAAAACATGTTCCGGATTCTTTCACTTTAAACATTCCTGCTGGTAAAAGGTGCATCACAGCACAAGACGAAACTGCCTCTTTCACAATTTCAAACCAGTTTCCTAACTCTGACTGCTCGGAACTCGATTTCATGTGGACTGTGTGCGTTCCCCAATAGCAGGTATTAACTCCTACCCAAGACGGATGCACATGGCCTCTATGGACACACAGCGGTGAATGCGTTTCACAGTTTGAGCCACACTTACTAACGTGGTGCCACTGCTCAACTGTTTATTTTTATCTGTTTAAAACGTGGCTGCCTGTGTCCTTCCTTATCTTCAGCACACATCTATAGACCACCAGCAGTTTTATAGATGTGGTTTACATACTCACACTGTGACATTTAACCACAGGGACTGTGCTGCTCGCTTTCACTGGGGCGCAGACATTAAGCTGCAGATGCTTCTGAATAGATGCACAACTTGTCTGAAATCCCTGACTGTTTAAATTATTAATAAACATATTCATTGATATGTTTATTTCATATTTATTCCTGCTCCAAAAATCAGAGCGCTTACATAAAAATGAGAAACTCCCTAGTCTGCAGTACATACACATTTATCCACTGGAACTACAGTATTTAAAATGTGTGAGAGGGGTGTGCAACTATTCAGCAACAATCACCAGAAAGCAGTTGTGGCTCTGTGACTTCAGCAGGGGTGTGACTTGGGCTCCCGTGCGACTGGGTCACCCCTCAGTGGCTGCATTGGTCAACATGGTCTCCTGTTTTTGAAGTGGCCGTGTTTGCAGGCCATGTGCCTACCACACAGGAAGGGATATTCTTTGCAGTGCTGTCCTTGAAAAACCCTGGATTGACGTGTAAGATAACCGAGAACCAAAAGTTCTTCAGAAAATGGGCACCAGTGTTAATGCTGTGAGTGCAGGGGTGTTCGAACCCTGGTCTGGAGAGCCACAGGGTCTTCTGGTTTTCTCAATTATTTCACTGAACCAATTATTTTCTTAATTGGTCAACGCTAACATTTTAGCCATAAGTGATTTCAAGATACCCAGAAAAGCTGCTGGACTGCGCTGTTGGCCAGCCCTGTGCTTCTAGGAGGACAGCCAGGGATGATTTTGCCTGTGGTAATAAGATGGAGGAAAATTGAATTTAAAATCTTGGTGAGCACTGAAGAGTCCCGCTGTGAAATTTCTGAATGGCTCTGTGTTATCCTGGTAGAAATCTACCATGCAGGAGATTGATCACAGTCTGACCTGGTAACTGAAGACACGAAACCCTGAAAATCAGGGCTGCAGCGCTGCTGAAGAAGAGAGCGAGAGATAGGCAGGGACTTCCTGTTTCACTTGAGGAAGTGCTGTGGTCGACCTGGTAGCTGCAGCGTCTGTGGTCAGGTGCACAGTACAGCCCCCAGTTAGAAGCACAGAAACGGCGATCTCTCTCTCGCGCGCTCTCGCTCGTCTCTTTCATTTGGAAGACAAACCTTTCTGATCCATCTAGTTCTGTTGCTGCGTATCTCACAAGGAGCCGAGCTGGGGTTCGGACGGACTGAGATCGAGGGCGGTGGAGAAATACAGAAGTGCTGGATGGCGTAGCCAGAGACGTTGAATTGAGAGCAAAGATTACAAGGGCCTGCTGACCTGCTCTGGGCCGAGAGAGAGAGAGAGAGAGAGAGAGAGAGAGATGGGGGATTCTGAAGGTAAGAACATTTTGAAGTGTGTGTTTGTTACTGCAGTATCTGTGTGGGTTGGTCATGTGCTGAACGCAGGCCCGGGGTTAATTCTTATTAAAATCACAATTATGCTGCAGTAATTACAATTGCACTAAAAAGTAACATAAACAGCTCCACACCTTAACACGTTTTATCCTACCCAGCAGTAATCACTGGTACAAATACCAACACGTAGTACAGAACGGTTCTTTTCAATCACTAAAAACGAGTGACAATCCGAGAGGAATGTTTCACTCGGTGTAAAACACAACATTACTGTGAAGGCTTGGGAAGGTGTGTAATTGAACTTGATGCATCAGTGATCTGGTCATTACAATTACAATTACAATTACAATTACAATTACGCTCCAACTACGATTACCTTGTCATTGCAATTCATTGTACTCGACCCCGGGTCTGCTGAACAGGGTTCTGTCGCGATTCAGTCGCAGATACTCTTACACAGAGCTAATCCTCAACCTTGTTTTTATCTTGGAGTTCTTCCACTACTTCAACCAATCAATCATGAAGTGTAAACTTAATGGAAACACAGAGACAAACGTTTCTGTTTGCACATTCACTGATAAAACTCGGCAAATTCGTGTTCTGCAGAACTCTGATTGTTTGTTAGTAATGGTGTAGTGGTTTGTAAATGTGTGTACCAAAGACATGCTATGCAGAGGAAAGCAATACATTGATGGAAAAGTCAATGTCAACTCTGGTCACTGTTTTAAATCAACACAATTTGAGTAAAGACAGATTCAGGACAGTTGAGAGAGACGGAGAGAGAGACAGAGACAGAGAGAGAGAGAGAGAGAGAGAGAGAGAGAGAGGTATAGAATGGGTCACCATCTTTCTGATAATTCATTGTGGGCCTGCAAGAGCCGTCTCGTTGTACAGCATTGATGAGCCCAATAGCGTTTGAACACTTCCTCTCCTTTTATTAAGAAGTTAATGGTGAGTTACTCAGAGGTTTATTTACTATAATTTGGTGCCATGTTCTACATTGTTTCACGTTATTCGACATGAAGCACACACACACACTTACAGAGGGTGACACAGTCACAGTAAAAATAAGCCTCGAGTTCTGAAAACAGTGTGATTGACGTAACAGGATGTGGTCGACCTAAATTGAGATCTGCTCTCAGTAGAGAGAGAGAGAGAGACAGAAAAAAAGAGAGAGAAGAGAAACGCTTTGCACAACAATTGGGGATCGTTCTTTTTTTTTTTTTGTTCCTTTGTTTTGATATTTAGTGTTCTGAAAACAGTCAGTCTTGTGTCACGATCTTGCCACAAGTATATCACTTCCACATGTGAATCTATCTAGAGAACGGCTTCTCCCCTGGTGATGGAACCTGCTGAGAACCTTCTTCAGTTGAAGTTATTGAGTATCTCATTCTCTGGTGCTGCCTGGACCCCGGCTGTCTGCCTCTGCCGTCTTCACTCTGTAGTTCCACTTCTGTTTTTACGTGTATCTAGGGATCAGCAGTTGTGATGAAACTTGGTTTGGTCCTTATTTAGAAAAAGTTACTTCTATCATGCAACCGTGGGTTAAAAAAGGCCTTGCAGTGGAGTTCAAGATTGTACTGCAGGGCACATGAAACCACAGCCTCGCCCACTGCAAAAACAGAACAGAAAGGCTGCGTGTACAGCATGAAAAACCGTCCGTGTCTCTGAATGGACACAGTGTCTGTGTGACTGCATGCTGTTTGAGGAACCCTGTCCCTGAATGGACACAGTGTCTGTGTGTCTGCATGCTGTTTGAGGAACCCTGTCCCTGAATGGACACAGTGTCTGTGTGACTGCATGCTGTTTGAGGAGCCCTGTCCCTGAATGGACACAGTGTCTGTGTGACTCCATGCTGTTTGAGGAGCCCTGTCCCTGAATGGACACAGTGTCTGTGTGACTCCATGCTGTTTGAGGAGCCCTGTCCCTGAATGGACACAGTGTCTGTGTGACTGCATGCTATTTGAGGAGCCCTGTCCCTGAATGGACACAGTGTCTGTGTGACTGCATGCTGTTTGAGGAGCCCTGTCCCTGAATGGACACAGTGTCTGTGTGACTGCATGCTGTTTGAGGAGCCCTGTCCCTGAATGGACACAGTGTCTGTGTGACTGCATGCTGTTTGAGGAGCCCTGTCCCTGAATGGACACAGTGTCTGTGTGACTGCATGCTATTTGAGGAGCCCTGTCCCTGAATGGACACAGTGTCTGTGTGACTGCATGCTGTTTGAGGAGCCCTGTCCCTGAATGGACACAGTGTCTGTGTGACTGCATGCTGTTTGAGGAGCCCTGTTACTGTGAAACTGCATTTCGGAGACTCTTCTGAGAAATACAATGTGTGTTAACAGCTAGCAGCAGAAAACATCCTCTTTCTAATGAAGATAGTTCGTACAGTCACCCCGCTCCCCAGGAGTAGGTCCGTTCAGATCGTACAGCAGATACTGAATCTGCAGATCTGGCCAAAAGTTTTGCAACACCTAGAATTTTAGGGTTGAGACATAATAAAAAAAATAATAAAAAAACTATATGAACATAATTTAGATATTTTATTTAACCTCATGTAATCAAAGAAACTATTAAATTATATCGTAAAAGTCTACCGGAAGCCATAACAGTAGTACAGTATTTCACATTGGATTTCAAAATGTCACATTTTTCAATTTGTCAGTTTCATGAAGTATATGGGGAAGCACAAAGCGGTGTGTAATTCAATATGTTAACTTAACATTATTCAGCAGGTTTATTGAGCATATTTATGAAGCAGAATTAGTTCATTTTATATTTTGGGATGCGAAACCTGTGTCCGTAGCTGTACAGTATCACACGTGACGTAATTGAATGTGAAGGGGCAGGAAGCAATGTGTGTACCTGTTCCTGTCTTTATTAGCATCGCTGCACCCCGCACAGAGCCTGCTGTGGTCTCATGGTCCACGTGAAGGGATCAGGCCCCAGGAAGCAGCTTTTATGTGAAGTGCTTTCTTTGAAATATCTGCTGTTGATAATGTTGCTAGTGCAATAACAGGTAGGGAAGCGTTTCTTTAAAACCGCGCTTGGCACTCCTGGAAGAACTCTTGTAGTGTCAGAATCACACAGTGCTTGGAAGAGGAAGTGTGCCAGCACCACAGCCACTGATAGTTATTGTTTTCTTGATAAGTTTTGTACAGGCGGACCAGAGAGAGAGGAGACCCCGCCTACCAGGTAACTCAAAGTGGTTTCCTTGGTAACAATGCATGTGGTTGTAATCTGGTGCAGTCTTGTGCTTGCTTCCTAATTGTGCGATCCCTTGATGTGCGTCCTGTTTGCACTGAAGCTGTACTGCAGTTCACAGAACATGCAGCCCACATCCGGAGTCTAGCTGGAAAAGCAGCAGCTCACAATGCAGTGTTTAGCAACCTGTTCAGAAACCATCTCCCTCACTTTTACACACTCTGCAGGGATAACACTCCACCTGCATAGCACTTTCACCCATTCCAGGTATTACGAGGGGCTTGATTAGCCCCAGTGTGTAGGTAACAAGCTCGGGTGTGTCTTATTAAACTCCTAGTAGAACCAGGAATGGATCCCACTGCTGTGCAACGGGAGTCTTATTCCCATAACTTCGCTGTCCAGCGTCTGCTCTCAGCTGTGCCAGGCACGTCCGCTCTTCATTTATGTAGAGCAGAGAGGAGACGGGGCGAGCAGAGTTGAAAGGTCACGTTGCCACACTAATGGAACGAGGAAGGCTGTTCAGTCGTTTAGGATTCTCCAACCAAGCTCCAAGCCAGGAAATCACAATCTAAGCAGAAGCAACACTAGAGAACGACAGCGAAGGCAGGTAGTAAGATATGAAACAGGTTGAAATATTACAGAATTATATATGATATTCTAGATCCCTTTTTAAATGTCGCAATGTTTTTGAACCTTTGTATATATTTATTTATTTCCCTGCTTTGTAGAGCTGAACTGTGAAGCTGGCGGCAAGGAGAAGTCCAAGAGATACAGTGAGATCTTCAGAGATTTCGACGCCCTGGAGATCTGCATTGGGAACTCGTATGTCATCCATTCCCTCCTCCTCCACAGCCCCTTTTCACACTGCAGTCTCCTATTGACTTCTGAAAGAGCTAGAGGTCTAATTCCCCAGCCTTGGCTTCCAGTCTGCCTGCTCAGACCGTGCACATGAGTGAAATCCACATCCCAAAGCAAACACAACCTGCCCCGTCCTAGACCGTGCACATGAGTGAAATCCACATCCCAAAGCAAACACAACCTGCCCCGTCCTAGACCGTGCACATGAGTGAAATCCACATCCCAAAGCAAACACAACCTGCCCCGTCCTAGACCGTGCACATGAGTGAAATCCACATCCCAAAGCAAACACAACCTGCCCCGTCCTAGACCGTGCACATGAGTGAAATCCACATCCCAAAGCAAACACAACCTGCCCCGTCCTAGACCGTGCACATGAGTGAAATCCACATCCCAAAGCAAACACAACCTGCCCCGTCCTAGACCGTGCACATGAGTGAAATCCACATCACAAACACAACCTGCCCCGTCCTAGACCGTGCACATGAGTGAAATCCACATCACAAACACAACCTGCCCCGTCCTAGACCGTGCACATGAGCGAAATCCACATCCCAAAGCAAACACAACCTGCCCGGTCCTAGACCGTGCACATGAGTGAAATCCACATCACAAAGCAAACACAACCTGCCCCGTCCTAGACCGTGCACATGAGTGAAATCCACATCCCAAAGCAAACACAGCCACCAATATGAATGTAACATTTAGTACTAAATCGAGTCTACTTCTCTTTTGGAAATGTGTGTCTACCTAGCTATTTCTGCCATGCTGCCTGACGAAGGTGGAAACGTTATAGCTAATTATTAAAATAGTGAGTTTACAGTGTGTGTGTGTATGTATGTGTGTGTGTGTATATATATAGATATATAGATATATAGATATATAGATATAGATATAGAGATATAGATATATTATGGGACTGGTTTATTAATTGCTTTACTACAATGACTAACATAATCACTGTGTCTCTCTGTCTGTCCTTGCCGCAGGGTGGTGGACATTCTTCTGGGGGACGCTGACACCCAGTCAATATCCACGACGGCCTCCTTGGAGACGCAGGACACAGACGAGCTGCCAGTAAGACTCCACTCTCACTCCCAGTAGCTCTGTCTGCCAGATAGGAGTTCAATTCAAAGAGCCCAGTCCTGATACGAGCTCACTTCAAAGATCGAGATTCGAGATCTGTGAGCTTGCAGGATTGCGAGCGCATGCAGGCAAGTGTGAGGCAAACCTCTCGGTGGAATTAGGTTTTAGAAATGACCACCAGGGGGTGTGCAACTCTACTTCCTGCCTCCTCTGCAAGTATGTGACCAATAGTCAATGCAAAATCTTTACAGAAAACCCACTCCTTGGTATATCTCATATATCCTTCCAGCCTGTGCTGTGTGTCTTATTGCTCAGCCCCCCTGTGCTGTCTTTCCTGCCTGTGCCTCCCCATCTTCCCCTAGTTTAACTGCCCCACTGTTGTGTTGATCCCTGCAGTCCGATGAAGGTTTCTGTGTGGAGTACAGGACAGACTGTGAAGACAAGGAACTCTCTGTCATTACAGGTGAGTCCTTACCTGCACCTTCATAACAATGAGCTCTAGTAAAACACTCTCAGCTCTCCAGTACAAAGTAAGCAGGGCTTGGTTTCTTGGTTTTAAACAACAATCCTCAATAACTGCTGTTAAATATTTGGAATTAGCTACAGTAATGAATGACTTGTTAGTAAGATGACTGAATTCCAGTTAATCTTCAATACAATCCGTTCTGTGCTGATAAAAGCCCGGTCCATATCGACGAGTGCTGTACAACGATGCTGCAGAGTTGAAAGTGAAAGTATTCACTGGGGCACACAGTGGCACGGGCGACCGTTGCCTTTCTGTGTTCACTGTGATCATAAGAGCTGTGTCTGGATTTCTATGTAGCTGTCTTGCTGTTTTAATGACGAAGGAAGCTGAGGAGTTAATTTTTCAATCCAGAATCCTTTGCTTCTGTCTTGGTATGTTATGAGAGGATAACCCCACTGTTCAGCTTCATTGACATGAATGGAAGAGAGAATGCACTTGCATTAGTATTATAAGGTTATAGGATGGCAAATCCCTGTTTGTGTGTCTGCGTGTGTGTGTGTGTGTGTGTCTGTTTGTGTTTGTGTGTGTGTCTGTGCATGTGTTTGTGTGTGTCTGTGCGTGTGTGTGTGTGTCTGTGCATGTTTGTGTATCTGTGTGTCTGTGCATGTGTTTGTGTGTGTCGTTTGTGTATCTGTGTGTCTGTGCATGTGTTTGTGTTTGTGTGTGTGTCTGTGCATGTTTGTGTGTCTGTGTCTGCATGTTTGTGTGTGTGTGTCAGTTGTGTGTGTGTGTGTGTGTGTGTGTGTGTGTGTGTGTGTGTGTGCATGTTTGTGTGTCTGTGTCTGCATGTTTGTGTGTGTGTGTCAGTTGTGTATGTGTGTCGGTTGTGTGTGTGTGTGTGTGTGTGTGTGTGTGTGTGTGTGTGTGTCTCTGCTGATTCCTCCAGCCCCGCAGCTCAATCTCACACAAAATGGTAAATCTGTCCCTTCTTAGCGCCTGTCATGAGCAAGTCTGCTCTTAACAGGACTAATCCTGCCAGCTACGTCAGAGAGAGAAGGACTGGATCACTGACTAAGACACCAGTGGAGTCCAGAGAGAGAGAGAGAATATAGACGAGAGGGAGGGAACAGGGAGAAAATTGTTTATTTTTTACATATCAAGATTTCAGAACGGACTTGTAAACTTTATTGATTTGAATTTATTCTGCGATCCTTTTATTTTCTACAGACCCACACTTTGGGATGCATGGCAGTCCTTGCTTCTTGGTCGTATCAGTGAAGCAGGATTCTGTAGGAAAGGCACATCGTTTTGGTGTGTGCTTGATGTGCTAACCGTGGCTGTACTAGTTTTCCTTCTTTAGCACTTGGTAACAGAAAGTATCCTGAGGTCAGTGTAAGGAAGCGTCTGTACTGTGAAATACGTGGATCTGAGCACAGGTGTGTAACACTGGAGTGGTGCAGTTTAGTGTGGAGTTTCTCATCTGTATTGGAGTCTGTGTTGGAGAAGGGCCGGGGGAGGAAGCTTCATGATGGTGTATGAGGGGGGAGCGTGTGGCGCCCCCTGGTGGTCACGCCTGTCTCTGCTCTCTCAGCTCAGAATGCCGACGCTGCTTTGCTGCGCAGTGAGGGGGGCGTGGAGACCGCGCTGCTCTACGCCAAGCTGTGGTGCAAATACGCGAAGGAGCTGCTCACCTGGATGGAGAGGAGACTCAGTCTGGGTGAGTAGCACTGGGCTCTCCTGTGGGGAGCATACCCTCGTAAAAGCAGGGCAGTTTACTAAAGCATGGGAAAGCATCGGCAAGTATTGCAAAGTATAACAAGGAATGGTAAAGTATATCAGTAAACGTGGCAAGCCAGGGTAAACTGTGGTAAATGCAGAGTGTAACCAGGGGAAAAGCATGGGAAAACTGCAAAAAAATACTATGCAAAAATACCATCGTACCCTTTCATAAGGGTAGCTTACTGGTTTCAATGGGGTTTCTCACTTCAGACCAAAACCAGAGAATATGATATGTACCTGTTTGGAAATTGAATCTATGTGGAGGTGTGTGCATCCAGTTTGAATGTGATTTCAGGAGTTGTGGTTGCTGTTTGGAAATTGAAGACTCCTTCACAAGATGCCTTCACTCCTCGTTCTCTGTGGATTATGCTGAATTGGATTATGCTGGAGAGTGACATTGTAGGAGATTGTAAATCACATGAAACAGTTGCAGAACCCCCTGCAGTGTTTGCAAGAAACTCATTACTTTACCTTTGCTGTGTCCCTTGTTGTCAGTGTCACAGCAGTATAGAGACTGTAAGATTATGAATCAGATACGTTTCTCAGTAATTTCTCTATAAACCTTTCAGTCAGAGCAGCATTATTTCAGGAGTGATGCTGATCTGGATACACTGCAACGCTCCTGAGAAATGTTTACTTCTATGACCTGTCATGTGTGAATAAACAAAACTGGACTTTTTTTTTCTAGAATTGGATTTTGCCAAAAATATCATTAAAACTGCTGAGACTGCCAAGTCATCCGTCGCTCCACAGGTAAGACCTTCCTCATCCTGAACACCACACAGATTCCAACAGCCCTCCACACTGTCACACTCTACCAGCAGCACAGAGACCATCCTCATGCTGAACACCACACAGATTCCTGCAGCCCTCCACACTGTCACACTCTACCAGCAGCACAGAGACCATCCTCATCCTGAACACCACACAGATTCCTGCAGCCCTCCACACTGTCACACTCTACCAGCAGCACAGAGACCTTCCTCATGCTGAACACCACACAGATTCCTGCAGCCCTCCACACTGTCACACTCTACCAGCAGCACAGAGACCATCCTCATCCTGAACACCACACAGATTCCAACAGCCCTCCACACTGTCACACTCTACCAGCAGCACAGAGACCTTCCTCATCCTGAACACCACACAGATTCCTGCAGCCCTCCACACTGTCACACTCTACCAGCAGCAGCTTCAGCCCATTGCCTCTGACCTAGCGTTACAGAGCTGCTGTATTGCTGGTGGCCCGTGTGTTTCAGTGCAGCTTTGTGTTTGCTCCTGTAGGAGTTCATGCCTCTGCAGTACATCTATACGATGGCTCTAGAACACGATGTCAAGAGCGGGAATTCGGCCAAGGAGACTGGAGACCTCCTGCAGCATCGCTGCATCCAGGTAACTGATCCATCAGGCTGGTGTAATGCCCTCGGGGCACCACAGGTGGGATATTGGGATTGACTGCAAATACAATATCAGAGCGATCAGCAACATGGACATGCAGATCACCAAGCACAGCGTCCAGAGAGTGTGCATGTAGAAATGAAATGGGATTCTGATACTATCAGTGCATTGTGTCAGGGCAGACCCCAGACATGGAGACTAAACTGCTCCCTCCCTAAGAGAAAGGATGCTCCAGGGCAGGCTTGAGGTTTGAAGACTCTCCTTCTTTCTAACCCAGTCGCTTGCTGTCCCATTGCAGGCCCTGCATGCCAAGAGGAATGAGATTGAGAAATGGCGCAAGGAGTTCAAGGAGCAGTGGAGCCGCGAGCAGAGGAGAATGGTACTGTGTGTTTACATGGCACTGCCCGTTCGCTGTGTGTTTACACGGCACTGCCCGTTCGCTGTGTGTTTACATGGCACTGCCCGTTCGCTGTGTGTTTACACGGCACTGCCCGTTCGCTGTGTGTTTACACGGCACTGCCTGGTCTCTCTTCAGAGCGAGGCGGGGTCCTGTCTGAAGAAGCCTCGTCAGCAGTATGTGCAGTGCTCCGGTTGTGTCTCTGTGTAGAATGTGAGTGTGTCTCTGATGCTGGTCTCTCTTCAGAGCGAGGCGGGGTCCTGTCTGAAGAAGCCTCGTCAGCAGTATGTGCAGTGTTCCGGTTGTGTCTCTGTGTAGAATGTGAGTGTGTCTCCTGATGCTGGTCTCTCTTCAGAGCGAGACGGTGTCCTGTTTGAAGAAGGCTCGTCAGCAGTATGTGCAGTGTTCCGGTTGTGTCTCTGTGTAGAATGTGAGTTTGTCTCTGATGCTGGTCTCTCTTCAGAGCGAGACGGTGTCCTGTTTGAAGAAGGCTCGTCAGCAGTATGTGCAGTGTTCCGGTTGTGTCTCTGTGTAGAATGTGAGTGTGTCTCTGATGCTGGTCTCTCTTCAGAGCGAGACGGTGTCCTGTCTGAAGAAGCCTCGTCAGCAGTATGTGCAGTGTTCCGGTTGTGTCTCTGTGTAGAATGTGAGTGTGTCTCTGATGCTGGTCTCTCTTCAGAGCGAGGTGGGGTCCTGTCTGAAGAAGCCTCGTCAGCAGTATGTGCAGTGCTCCGGTTGTGTCTCTGTGTAGAATGTGAGTGTGTCTCTGATGCTGGTCTCTCTTCAGAGCGAGGCGGGGTCCTGTCTGAAGAAGCCTCGTCAGCAGTATGTGCAGTGTTCCGGTTGTGTCTCTGTGTAGAATGTGAGTGTGTCTCTGATGCTGGTCTCTCTTCAGAGCGAGGCGGGGTCCTGTCTGAAGAAGCCTCGTCAGCAGTATGTGCAGTGCTCCGGTTGTGTCTCTGTGTAGAATGTGAGTGTGTCTCTGATGCTGGTCTCTCTTCAGAGCGAGACGGTGTCCTGTCTGAAGAAGCCTCGTCAGCAGTATGTGCAGTGCTCCGGTTGTGTCTCTGTGTAGAATGTGAGTGTGTCTCTGATGCTGGTCTCTCTTCAGAGCGAGACGGTGTCCTGTTTGAAGAAGGCTCGTCAGCAGTATGTGCAGTGCTCCGGTTGTGTCTCTGTGTAGAATGTGAGTGTGTCTCTGATGCTGGTCTCTCTTCAGAGCGAGGCGGGGTCCTGTCTGAAGAAGGCTCGTCAGCAGTATGTGCAGTGTTCCGGTTGTGTCTCTGTGTAGAATGTGAGTGTGTCTCTGATGCTGGTCTCTCTTCAGAGCGAGGCGGTGTCCTGTTTGAAGAAGGCTCGTCAGCAGTATGTGCAGTGTTCCGGTTGTGTCTCTGTGTAGAATGTGAGTGTGTCTCTGATGCTGGTCTCTCTTCAGAGCGAGGCGGGGTCCTGTTTGAAGAAGGCTCGTCAGCAGTATGTGCAGTGTTCCGGTTGTGTCTCTGTGTAGAATGTGAGTGTGTCTCTGATGCTGGTCTCTCTTCAGAGCGAGGCGGGGTCCTGTTTGAAGAAGGCTCGTCAGCAGTATGTGCAGTGTTCCGGTTGTGTCTCTGTGTAGAATGTGAGTGTGTCTCTGATGCTGGTCTCTCTTCAGAGCGAGACGGTGTCCTGTTTGAAGAAGGCTCGTCAGCAGTATGTGCAGTGCTCCGGTTGTGTCTCTGTGTAGAATGTGAGTGTGTCTCTGATGCTGGTCTCTCTTCAGAGCGAGACGGTGTCCTGTTTGAAGAAGGCTCGTCAGCAGTATGTGCAGTGCTCCGGTTGTGTCTCTGTGTAGAATGTGAGTGTGTCTCTGATGCTGGTCTCTCTTCAGAGCGAGACGGTGTCCTGTTTGAAGAAGGCTCGTCAGCAGTATGTGCAGTGTTCCGGTTGTGTCTCTGTGTAGAATGTGAGTGTGTCTCTGATGCTGGTCTCTCTTCAGAGCGAGACGGGGTCCTGTTTGAAGAAGGCTCGTCAGCAGTATGTGCAGTGCTCCGGTTGTGTCTCTGTGTAGAATGTGAGTGTGTCTCTGATGCTGGTCTCTCTTCAGAGCGAGACGGTGTCCTGTTTGAAGAAGCCTCGTCAGCAGTATGTGCAGTGCTCCGGTTGTGTCTCTGTGTAGAATGTGAGTGTGTCTCTGATGCTGGTCTCTCTTCAGAGCGAGACGGTGTCCTGTTTGAAGAAGGCTCGTCAGCAGTATGTGCAGTGTTCCGGTTGTGTCTCTGTGTAGAATGTGAGTGTGTCTCTGATGCTGGTCTCTCTTCAGAGCGAGACGGTGTCCTGTTTGAAGAAGGCTCGTCAGCAGTATGTGCAGTGCTCCGGTTGTGTCTCTGTGTAGAATGTGAGTGTGTCTCTGATGCTGGTCTCTCTTCAGAGCGAGGCGGGGTCCTGTTTGAAGAAGGCTCGTCAGCAGTATGTGCAGTGCTCCGGTTGTGTCTCTGTGTAGAATGTGAGTGTGTCTCTGATGCTGGTCTCTCTTCAGAGCGAGGCGGTGTCCTGTTTGAAGAAGCCTCGTCAGCAGTATGTGCAGTGCTCCGGTTGTGTCTCTGTGTAGAATGTGAGTGTGTCTCTGATGCTGGTCTCTCTTCAGAGCGAGACGGTGTCCTGTTTGAAGAAGCCTCGTCAGCAGTATGTGCAGTGCTCCGGTTGTGTCTCTGTGTAGAATGTGAGTGTGTCTCTGATGCTGGTCTCTCTTCAGAGCGAGACGGTGTCCTGTTTGAAGAAGGCTCGTCAGCAGTATGTGCAGTGTTCCGGTTGTGTCTCTGTGTAGAATGTGAGTGTGTCTCTGATGCTGGTCTCTCTTCAGAGCGAGACGGTGTCCTGTCTGAAGAAGCCTCGTCAGCAGTATGTGCAGTGTTCCGGTTGTGTCTCTGTGTAGAATGTGAGTGTGTCTCTGATGCTGGTCTCTCTTCAGAGCGAGGCGGGGTCCTGTTTGAAGAAGGCTCGTCAGCAGTATGTGCAGTGTTCCGGTTGTGTCTCTGTGTAGAATGTGAGTGTGTCTCTGATGCTGGTCTCTCTTCAGAGCGAGACGGTGTCCTGTTTGAAGAAGGCTCGTCAGCAGTATGTGCAGTGTTCCGGTTGTGTCTCTGTGTAGAATGTGAGTGTGTCTCTGATGCTGGTCTCTCTTCAGAGCGAGACGGTGTCCTGTTTGAAGAAGGCTCGTCAGCAGTATGTGCAGTGTTCCGGTTGTGTCTCTGTGTAGAATGTGAGTGTGTCTCTGATGCTGGTCTCTCTTCAGAGCGAGGCGGGGTCCTGTTTGAAGAAGGCTCGTCAGCAGTATGTGCAGTGTTCCGGTTGTGTCTCTGTGTAGAATGTGAGTGTGTCTCTGATGCTGGTCTCTCTTCAGAGCGAGACGGTGTCCTGTTTGAAGAAGGCTCGTCAGCAGTATGTGCAGTGTTCCGGTTGTGCCTCTGTGTAGAATGTGAGTGTGTCTCTGATGCTGGTCTCTCTTCAGAGCGAGGCGGTGTCCTGTTTGAAGAAGGCTCGTCAGCAGTATGTGCAGTGCTCCGGTTGTGTCTCTGTGTAGAATGTGAGTGTGTCTCTGATGCTGGTCTCTCTTCAGAGCGAGGCGGGGTCCTGTTTGAAGAAGGCTCGTCAGCAGTATGTGCAGTGTTCCGGTTGTGTCTCTGTGTAGAATGTGAGTGTGTCTCTGATGCTGGTCTCTCTTCAGAGCGAGACGGTGTCCTGTTTGAAGAAGGCTCGTCAGCAGTATGTGCAGTGTTCCGGTTGTGTCTCTGTGTAGAATGTGAGTGTGTCTCTGATGCTGGTCTCTCTTCAGAGCGAGACGGTGTCCTGTTTGAAGAAGGCTCGTCAGCAGTATGTGCAGCGCTGTGAGGAGCTGGAAAAGGCTCGTGTGAGCAGCGCCCGGGCGGAGGAGGAGACGGGGGCAGCGGGCAGCGGCAGCAAGACTCTGGATAAGAGACGGCGCACACAAGACGAGGCTCACTGCAAGGTGCTAGTGAAATTTGAATCGGTGTCATTAAAAAAGAGAAGGAAAAGAGATGTGAAAGGCTTGGTCGGCTCTCCTTGAATAGGACGTGCAGTGTGTGCTGATCTGCTGATTGTGCACCCCAGTGTAAAGTCTGTGTTGTGTCTCCCAGGTTCAGGAGGCGACGGCTCACTACAAAGCATGTGTGACCGAGGCCAACACCCGACAGCAAGAGCTGAGCAAAGTGAAGGAGAGGATCGTCAGCCACGTCCGCAAGCTCATCCTCCAGGGGGACCATGTGCTGAAGGAGGTGAGGGGTCGGGCTGGGGTCACACAAACACATGCAAGCTCATCCTCCAGGGGGACCATGTGCTGAAGGAGGTGAGGGGTCGGGCTGGGGTCACACAAACACATGCAAGCTCATCCTCCAGGGGGACCATGTGCTGAAGGAGGTGAGGGGTCGGGCTGGGGTCACACAAACACATGCAAGCTCATCCTCCAGGGGGACCATGTGCTGAAGGAGGTGAGGGGTCGGGCTGGGGTCACACAAACACATGCAAGCTCATCCTCCAGGGGGACCATGTGCTGAAGGAGGTGAGGGGTCGGGCTGGGGCCACACAAACACATGCAAGCTCATCCTCCAGGGGGACCATGTGCTGAAGGAGGTGAGGGGTCGGGCTGGGGCCACACAAACACATGCAAGCTCATCCTCCAGGGGGACCATGTGCTGAAGGAGGTGAGGGGTCGGGCTGGGGTCACACAAACACATGCAAGCTCATCCTCCAGGGGGACCATGTGCTGAAGGAGGTGAGGGGTCGGGCTGGGGTCACACAAACACATGCAAGCTCATCCTCCAGGGGGACCATGTGCTGAAGGAGGTGAGGGGTCGGGCTGGGGTCACACAAACACATGCAAGCTCATCCTCCAGGGGGACCATGTGCTGAAGGAGGTGAGGGGTCGGGCTGGGGTCACACAAACACATGCAAGCTCATCCTCCAGGGGGACCATGTGCTGAAGGAGGTGAGGGGTCGGGCTGGGGTCACACAAACACATGCAAGCTCATCCTCCAGGGGGACCATGTGCTGAAGGAGGTGAGGGGTCGGGCTGGGGTCACACAAACACATGCAAGCTCATCCTCCAGGGGGACCATGTGCTGAAGGAGGTGAGGGGTCGGGCTGGGGTCACACAAACACATGCAAGCTCATCCTCCAGGGGGACCATGTGCTGAAGGAGGTGAGGGGTCGGGCTGGGGTCACACAAACACATGCAAGCTCATCCTCCAGGGGGACCATGTGCTGAAGGAGGTGAGGGGTCGGGCTGGGGCCACACAAACACATGCAAGCTCATCCTCCAGGGGGACCATGTGCTGAAGGAGGTGAGGGGTCGGGCTGGGGCCACACAAACACATGCAAGCTCATCCTCCAGGGGGACCATGTGCTGAAGGAGGTGAGGGGTCGGGCTGGGGTCACACAAACACATGCAAGCTCATCCTCCAGGGGGACCATGTGCTGAAGGAGGTGAGGGGTCGGGCTGGGGTCACACAAACACATGCAAGCTCATCCTCCAGGGGGACCATGTGCTGAAGGAGGTGAGGGGTCGGGCTGGGGTCACACAAACACATGCAAGCTCATCCTCCAGGGGGACCATGTGCTGAAGGAGGTGAGGGGTCGGGCTGGGGCCACACAAACACATGCAAGCTCATCCTCCAGGGGGACCATGTGCTGAAGGAGGTGAGGGGTCGGGCTGGGGTCACACAAACACATGCAAGCTCATCCTCCAGGGGGACCATGTGCTGAAGGAGGTGAGGGGTCGGGCTGGGGTCACACAAACACATGCAAGCTCATCCTCCAGGGGGACCATGTGCTGAAGGAGGTGAGGGGTCGGGCTGGGGCCACACAAACACATGCAAGCTCATCCTCCAGGGGGACCATGTGCTGAAGGAGGTGAGGGGTCGGGCTGGGGTCACACAAACACATGCAAGCTCATCCTCCAGGGGGACCATGTGCTGAAGGAGGTGAGGGGTCGGGCTGGGGTCACACAAACACATGCAAGCTCATCCTCCAGGGGGACCATGTGCTGAAGGAGGTGAGGGGTCGGGCTGGGGCCACACAAACACATGCAAGCTCATCCTCCAGGGGGACCATGTGCTGAAGGAGGTGAGGGGTCGGGCTGGGGCCACACAAACACATGCAAGCTCATCCTCCAGGGGGACCATGTGCTGAAGGAGGTGAGGGGTCGGGCTGGGGTCACACAAACACATGCAAGCTCATCCTCCAGGGGGACCATGTGCTGAAGGAGGTGAGGGGTCGGGCTGGGGTCACACAAACACATGCAAGCTCATCCTCCAGGGGGACCATGTGCTGAAGGAGGTGAGGGGTCGGGCTGGGGTCACACAAACACATGCAAGCTCATCCTCCAGGGGGACCATGTGCTGAAGGAGGTGAGGGGTCGGGCTGGGGTCACACAAACACATGCAAGCTCATCCTCCAGGGGGACCATGTGCTGAAGGAGGTGAGGGGTCGGGCTGGGGTCACACAAACACATGCAAGCTCATCCTCCAGGGGGACCATGTGCTGAAGGAGGTGAGGGGTCGGGCTGGGGTCACACAAACACATGCAAGCTCATCCTCCAGGGGGACCATGTGCTGAAGGAGGTGAGGGGTCGGGCTGGGGTCACACAAACACATGCAAGCTCATCCTCCAGGGGGACCATGTGCTGAAGGAGGTGAGGGGTCGGGCTGGGGCCACACAAACACATGCAAGCTCATCCTCCAGGGGGACCATGTGCTGAAGGAGGTGAGGGGTCGGGCTGGGGTCACACAAACACATGCAAGCTCATCCTCCAGGGGGACCATGTGCTGAAGGAGGTGAGGGGTCGGGCTGGGGCCACACAAACACATGCAAGCTCATCCTCCAGGGGGACCATGTGCTGAAGGAGGTGAGGGGTCGGGCTGGGGCCACACAAACACATGCAAGCTCATCCTCCAGGGGGACCATGTGCTGAAGGAGGTGAGGGGTCGGGCTGGGGCCACACAAACACATGCAAGCTCATCCTCCAGGGGGACCATGTGCTGAAGGAGGTGAGGGGTCGGGCTGGGGCCACACAAACACATGCAAGCTCATCCTCCAGGGGGACCATGTGCTGAAGGAGGTGAGGGGTCGGGCTGGGGTCACACAAACACATGCAAGCTCATCCTCCAGGGGGACCATGTGCTGAAGGAGGTGAGGGGTCGGGCTGGGGCCACACAAACACATGCAAGCTCATCCTCCAGGGGGACCATGTGCTGAAGGAGGTGAGGGGTCGGGCTGGGGCCACACAAACACATGCAAGCTCATCCTCCAGGGGGACCATGTGCTGAAGGAGGTGAGGGGTCGGGCTGGGGTCACACAAACACATGCAAGCTCATCCTCCAGGGGGACCATGTGCTGAAGGAGGTGAGGGGTCGGGCTGGGGCCACACAAACACATGCAAGCTCATCCTCCAGGGGGACCATGTGCTGAAGGAGGTGAGGGGCCTGGAATCTCCCGAATTGCAAGGTGGTCTTTATAACTGAGGAGCCTTCAAGAAGCGTCCGGCTGTCAGTCGTGTCACCACAGAGACAGAACACTGCGGCTCTCGTCTCTCCCAGGTGACCGTGAACATGTTCCACTATCAGAGGCTGCAGATGGAGCCGGCTCCCCAGGGCTTCCTGAACCTGGAGCTGACCTGCAGACCCTGTGAGCCGGGGGAGACCTACCTGTCCTTCATCCAGAAGAGGAGACTCCGGGACCTGCCTGTAGAGAGATTCTCCTTCCAAGAGGCCCTCCCACAGGGAAAGAGGTCAGCCACTTCCTCTCCTTTCAACACTTGTAGGGATTGTGGAAGCAGCTATAATCCTTTATCTATTGATCTTAATCTGTGTTATTAATTATCCTGGACAACAGTGAACTTTTCACTGCCACATTGTTAACCTCTGGACATATTGCATGCCCTTTCATCCATCCTCTTCATTTCTTACAAGACATTCAAATGTAGCTACATTCCCCTTACATTGTGACCCCTGGGACTAGAAATATCGAGTCATGAGGCTGCAATTCACTGACTGATGGTAGCCTTGCAGACTGTGGTGGCCCAACACCATAACATTATGAGATTGCAGGGCTTTGCAATGCTCTAATCAGTGTCCCAGCAGGCATTGACTAAGCCAGCACCGCAGTGACTGTGAAGCGACTCACTCCAGCATACTCTGTCTCCAGGTCGTCCTCCAGTGGCCATCAGAAGGTCTGCAGCAACCAGCCCAGCCCTGTGATGGACATGTCCCCCCTGCCTGATGAGACTTGTGGAAGGAGCTCAGTGGGGACCAGGCCAGGCAGCGGTGATGCCGAGAGCTTAGGGGGCAGCTTCGAGTCTCCACTCTCCAGCCCAGGTAAGAGGGAGGCACGCCTTCCCCCTACACACATTTTAAATGGGATCAGCCACACGGTGAGGATCCCACATTTTACTGTATAGATATATTTCACTGAGGGTGGAACTAATATTTTCACTTTTCAAACATGTCGAACAGACAAAGGCTTCTGTATGAAACTAGAAGAAACGAAGGCTTTGATTTGAACATTCAGCAGCACTATGGGGATCCCTCTCGGTTTTCAGCAGCCGCTTATTTTTAGGGGTGAAACTGAGTTCATGATCAAATCAACCCCCTTAGTCAAGTCGACCAGAGGTTTTGGCCAATGCCTTTGTCAGTATGTATAAGGAACGAGTCCCACAGTCAAGGGGTCCAGTATGCTGTAAGTTCATGTGTCTGTTTCAGTGTCCTCATTGTTAGTCTCTTCCTAAGCTCACATGGGTAGGAAGCTGTGGAAGACGCCCTCTACTGGCACCATGTCCTCGGAGGACCTGGAGGAGAAGGAGGCGGGGCAACAGTACGATGGAGGTGAGTCTCTGCTCCAATCACAGCCTGCAGCGGAGGCCTGATGGACACACCCGCTTACCACTTCACACACCCCTTTCAGAAGCTTGAGGCTCCAAAATGAATTCCTTCCCTCTTCAGAGCTGTGGTTTTAAATTTATCTAGAGAATCACTTGTCCAATTTTGATGATACTTGCTAAAGACAGGAGCATAAATGGCTAATCTTTTTAGAAATGAAATGTGTCACATTTCTGTACACATGTCTAGAGAACTGTTAACACTACTTTAGGTTAAAGTAAGCTCTCAGTCTTAATCTTGGCTTATCTGTTTGCACTTCTGGGTCAAAGCATGTTACTGGCTGAAAGCATGTCAATCAGTAGGGGAAGCAGCTGATTGGTTATTGACAGGAAAGAAGCCAGGGAAGGGGTGGAGACAATTTCACTCTCCAGGAGAAATATCCCAGGATGTACAAGACAGTCAGAAAGCAAGGCTTGCAAACAGTTCTCTTAACCCAGTGTAGCACCAGACATCATGTTCTGAAATAAAAACACATGTATGCTGTAAGATGTGTTTCTTTCAAAAGTGCTGTAAAGTGAATAGATGTGCCTGGACGAGACATTTTCTGCAAGTATTTTGTGACTATCAGAATAGGGAGGTATCGGTCTTATGAGGAGGTCCATGCATTGCGTTTGGTTTGAACAGAGGATATTAGTGGCCAGCAAGCAATGTGAAGAGGGCTTTATTATTATTATTATTCTTCTTCTTATTATTATTATTATTATTAATAATGTGTGTTGCTTCTTGTTCTTTTCAGAATCAGGGGATAATTACGGTACTCTTGGAAGCCGCTTGAAGAAGGTGTCTCTGTCCAGAGCAGCACAGACGCACCGCCTGCGCAAGTCCAAGGGAAAAATGTCCAAGTGCCGGCAGTGTGACAACTACATCTACATGAGCGGGATTGAGTGTGAGGAGGTGAGCTCTGCATCCAGACTTCATCTGCAGCAGCAGGATGCACTGAAATCCAGTATGTGACTGCAGGGGACCCTGATACCTGCTGCACAGAGTGGGAATCTACAGCGGGCACCAGAAAGTATCGAGTCAGAAGAATTCATATTGTGGTTCCCAGATTTGCATGCATTGCAGGATTGTCTGATTGGCTGGCTAGTGTGCGTCTCTCCTAAGCGTGTCCTGTACTTGGTCTCTGGCAGTGTAATCTGGCGTTCCACCGGAAGTGTCTGGAGCTGTGCGTGCAGGAGTGCGAGGACCGGAAGCTGGGGGCGCAGGGGGGGGTGTTCGGGGTGGACTTCGCTCTCGTCCCCCGCGGATTCCCAGAGGAGGTCCCCTTCATCGTGCGCCGCTGCACTGCTGAGATTGAGAGCCGAGCCCTGGGGGTGCAGGTCAGCAGACTGAACTCCTTGCTTTCCCTTTCCTCCGTAGTCCAGTGTCTTTTGCTGATAGTTTCATGTCAATTAAATGATCATTTTTGCAGGTGAATTCAGCGTTTCCTGTCTGAAACGTTTGCATCAAATTTAATTAATTATGAGTGCTTCTTAATGCAATGAATTTTATTTTTTGCATTTCATTTTTTCACACTTTTTGATGGTCTGTGTTAAGGTGCTTTCACTCTTGTTTTTTCTTGCAATACACCTGCTGTGCACTAGATGGCGCAGGGGTACTGTACATATATATTTTGGCAGGCAACCTGAACTGTAAAGACTAGAAATACTAAAAGTAAATAAATAAATCCAATGACACATTTTTTGACTGGCAGTCTTCCTCAATGTCTCTGTGCCAGGGAGTGTATCGGGTTAGTGGTGCTAAGCCCAGGATACAGAAGCTGTGCCAATCCTTCGAGAGCCAGCGGGAGCAGGTGGAGCTATCGGAACACTCGCCTCATGACATCACCGGTGTCCTCAAGCACTTCCTCAAAGAGGTACACCCTGCTGCATTCTGGGGAATGGAGTCCATTTAGTACACTACAATCACTGGAAGGCCAGGGCAGTAAAGAAACAGAGAGGAAGGGGAGCCACAGGGATCAGTACCTTTGCTGTTTCTTTTCTACATCAACAATTAGCAAGCTTGTAGAAATCTCAGGTTTCAGAAAGCAGAAGGGAATGGCCAACACGTTTTTACATGATGGTGCCTTGGGATGTTGACATGAAAAGCCTTGTGCATATTGTAGTTTTTGAATGTATTTTATTCTTCGCTTGCTCCCCCTAGCTGCCGGAGCCGGTAGTGGTGTTTGACCTCTATGACGAGTTTATGGCCCTGGGGAAGGACATCCAACGTGTGAGTGATGGGCATGACTCCCCAGAGGCTGCTGGGATACTGGACCTGAGCGCACGAGACCTGCTGGGCAAACTGCCGGCATCCAACTACAACACACTGAGACACATCATTGCACATCTCTACAGGTACTGAGCTCTTCACACTGAGACACATCATTGCACATCTCTACAGGTACTGAGCTCTTCACACTGAGACACATCTCTACAGGGACTGAGCTCTTCACACTGAGACACATCATTGCACATCTTCACAGGGACTGAGCTCTTCACACTGAGACACCTCTCTACAGGGACTGAGCTCTTCACACTGAGACACATCTCTGCAGGGACTGAGCTCTTCACACTGAGACACATCATTGCACATCTCTACAGGGACTGAGCTCTTCACACTGAGACACATCTCTGCAGGGACTGAACTCTTCACACTGAGACACATCATTGCACATCTCTACAGGGACTGAGCTCTTCACACTGAGACACATCTCTACAGGGACTGAGCTCTTCACACTGAGACACATCATTGCACATCTCTACAGGGACTGAGCTCTTCACACTGAGACACATCTCTACAGGGACTGAGCTCTTCACACTGAGACACATCATTGCACATCTTCACAGGGACTGAGCTCTTCACACTGAGACACCTCTCTACAGGGACTGAGCTCTTCACACTGAGACACATCTCTGCAGGGACTGAACTCTTCACACTGAGACACATCATTGCACATCTCTACAGGGACTGAGCTCTTCACACTGAGACACATCTCTACAGGGACTGAACTCTTCACACTGAGACACATCATTGCACATCTCTACAGGGACTGAGCTCTTCACACTGAGACACATCTCTGCAGGGACTGAGCTCTTCACACTGAGACACATCATTGCACATCTCTACAGGGACTGAGCTCTTCACACTGAGACACATCTCTACAGGGACTGAGCTCTTCACACTGAGACACATCTCTGCAGGGACTGAGCTCTTCACACTGAGACACATCATTGCACATCTCTACAGGGACTGAGCTCTTCACACTGAGACACATCTCTGCAGGGACTGAGCTCTTCACACTGAGACACATCATTGCACATCTCTACAGGGACTGAGCTCTTCACACTGAGACACCTCTCTACAGGGACTGAGCTCTTCACACTGAGACACATCTCTGCAGGGACTGAGCTCTTCACACTGAGACACATCATTGCACATCTCTACAGGGACTGAGCTCTTCACACTGAGACACATCTCTGCAGGGACTGAGCTCTTCACACTGAGACACATCATCGCACATCTCTACAGGGACCGAGCTCTTCACACTGAGACACATCTCTGCAGGGACTGAGCTCTTCACACTGAGACACATCATTGCACATCTCTACAGGGACTGAGCTCTTCACACTGAGACACATCTCTGCAGGGACTGAGCTCTTCACACTGAGACACATCATTGCACATCTCTACAGGGACTGAGCTCTTCACACTGAGACACCTCTCTACAGGGACTGAGCTCTTCACACTGAGACACATCTCTGCAGGGACTGAGCTCTTCACACTGAGACACATCATTGCACATCTCTACAGGGACTGAGCTCTTCACACTGAGACACCTCTCTACAGGGACTGAGCTCTTCACACTGAGACACATCTCTGCAGGGACTGAGCTCTTCACACTGAGACACATCATTGCACATCTCTACAGGGACTGAGCTCTTCACACTGAGACACATCTCTGCAGGGACTGAGCTCTTCACACTGAGACACATCATCGCACATCTCTACAGGGACCGAGCTCTTCACACTGAGACACATCTCTGCAGGGACTGAGCTCTTCACACTGAGACACATCATTGCACATCTCTACAGGGACTGAGCTCTTCACACTGAGACACATCTCTGCAGGGACTGAGCTCTTCACACTGAGACACATCATTGCACATCTCTACAGGGACTGAGCTCTTCACACTGAGACACCTCTCTACAGGGACTGAGCTCTTCACACTGAGACACATCTCTGCAGGGACTGAGCTCTTCACACTGAGACACATCATTGCACATCTTCACAGGGACTGAGCTCTTCACACTGAGACACCTCTCTACAGGGACTGAGCTCTTCACACTGAGACACATCTCTACAGGGACTGAGCTCTTCACACTGAGACACCTCTCTACAGGGACTGAGCTCTTCACACTGAGACACATCTCTGCAGGGACTGAACTCTTCACACTGAGACACATCATTGCACATCTCTGCAGCGACTGAGCTAACATACATTCAAATAGTATTTTATGTCCTCCTTGCTGCTGTATTTAAGTTGTGTTTGCAATCATTCTCAGTGGTTCTGGGTTCTGTTGCTCCACTATTGAGCTCTTACCATTTTTTGCTCCGAAGCCTTTACCTGGCTGTGAGCTGCTTTGAGCTTCTCTGAAGAATCCTAGTGGAGCTCAAAGCAAGTTCCAAACCAAGTAACGGCGGAAATGAGAATACCGCAATATTGGAGCAACAGAGCCTAGAACCTACAGCTCTGGACAAAAGTTCAGCATCACCTAGAATCTTAGAATGCAGACATAATTTAAAACATACATATATATGAACATTTATTTAACATCATGCAATCAAAGAAACTGCAAAATAATATCGCAGAAGTGTACCGGAAGCCATAATAGTAATACAGTATTTCATGCTAGATTTCAAAATGTCACATTAAGCATGTGGCAAACTACAAAGCGGTATGCAATTCAATATGTTAACGTAACGTTATCCAGCAGGTTTCATTCGACTTTATGAAGCAAAATTTATATAGAGATACAGAGGGTGATGCAAAACTTTTGGCAGGAGCTGTAGAGGAGTCACTTCAGCGCCTCTCCTCTCATTCCCCCCCCCCTCCTACCCCCCCACCCCCAGGGTCTCTGAGCAGTTCGAGGAGAACAAAATGTCCCCCAGTAATCTGGGCATCATCTTCGGGCCCACCCTGCTTCGCCCCCTGGTGGCGGGAGAGGTGTCCATGATGGCTCTGCTGGACTCTGGATACCAGGCCCTGCTGGTGGAGTTCCTGATCTCTCACTACGAGAGCGTGTTCGGGCTGGACGAGCTGCCCCGCTCCTCCCCGGTGCTGGCAGGGGGAGAGGGGGCGAGGGACAGGCAGGCACAGCGCCCGCGCTCCTTAGAGGTACCGCACTGCAGATTCCAGAGCACCGCTGTGCTTTCACTGTCTGTGACACTGTAACTATTCTCTCAGTAAAGTTCCATTACAGGTGGCTTCTAGTAGATATTGACCATACCACTGCCACATTGTTACAGCGTTGATTGTGTCACCAGGGAGGCTTTTGTTTTTGGAACCCATATTATTTGAGATATGTTTCTAATGTATGCCTAATGAAGGTGTGGGTCTAAAAATCGCATTGGTTTTGATCTCATTGGAAAACTATAATCTGGTGAGATGTCTCCAGGTGAATTTTCAGCGATACGCTTCAGAAAACAGCGATGGCAGGAAGCATAGCCCTTATAGATGCTGAACACACATTGCAATTCGTTTTTTCGTATTTGTAACTATTGGAATTTGACAACGCTGTTTCTGAAACGGAAGATCCTGTAGAAGGCATTATCAACTCAGGTTTCTGATTTCCCTTCTGAAATATCTGTTTTTATGAGTGTCAGTTATTCTGCTCAGTTAGTAACTAACAGGTTGTACAGTTTTTATAGCTGTATGAAACCCCTGAGACTCATTTCATAGTGAATTGCACAGCCATTTTATTCAGCAACAGACTATCTCTCCCTTTGATTCAGAATTTCAGTTTCTAACACGCGTCGCTTGATAACCTATCAGCTAAAAACCATACCTTCCAAATGAGAACGAGAGCCATGTCATAAAACGCTGTCTGGCTCCCCAGATTTACTTCTACACTAAAAACAAAAATCGCCCTTGATTTGTGAGCCCGGGACAGGCGCCGCGTATTAGATCACTATCATACCTGAGAGCCAGGATTCAGCTGTCCTGTTCCTATCCCAGTTTAAGGAAAGCGTCCTTCCTTTACACTCTGTGTCTCTCTTGGTTTCAACAGAGCCTCCCGATGAAGCGAGACTCGAGCGAGGGCTATATATCCGACAAGTCGTCTTCCAATGAGGCGGTCGATCAGCTCAGCCCAGACACCAATGAGAGAGCAGGTAGGAGGGGGGAAGAGGGCTGGCAGCCAATAGGGAGGCGAGAGGAGGGTCTTAGGGAGGGTTTTCGGATATGGAATAGATAGTTTGAAACGAGTGCAAGCTGTGATTTAACTGCCTCTCTGTGCCCATCTCTTACCTGTCTCCTCATCTGTGCTGCACCTGGTGTTCTATATAAAACGCATTGTTACTGCCCAAATACTTCTCAGAAAATGACCTTGCAGGTATTCAGCAATCTTCTAGCATTATTATTATTATTATTATTATTATTATTATTATTATTATTATTATTATTATTATTATTATTATTATTTTAACCACCAACATTTGTCTCCTGCTTCTGTAAATATTAATGACAGTATGTGTGTTTTAATTTAAAGCAAACTCCTTCAAATCAAATAAAAATAAAATTAACCCCCCCCCCCCCCCGAAACTAAAAGTGTTGTGGAGCCCTTAAACTTTTTGGTACCAACAATCTTTTTTTTTTTTTACAGTCCTCACATTCCATTATTGATTTCATCAAAGAGAAAACGCTTGCAGTGATAACATTGAGATTACGGATCGAGAATCGGAAGCTAGTAGCAGCTGCAGAGGTTTTCACAACCTTCTCCTCAGTTTCAGAAACGGCGATGTCAAATCCCAGTCGCTTACAAATCAGTAGATAAGAAATATTGTCAGAAAGCAGGTTTCTAAAATGTGTTTCATAATTTCTAGAAAGGTTACAGCTGCTGGCTTGTGAAACAGACTGCTGAAAAAGACATACAGATCAGTCACTGCAGGTCCCTTCTAGGGGTTGCTTGGTCCTTATGTCAAAGTCAACTACTTTGCCTTATCCAATTAAGCACTAAATCGTGCCAAGTTTAGAAAGAAGAAAGACATTTCGATGAGCTCAAAGGCTTGGCTTCTGACCTACTGAATTTCTTTTCTTATTTCTGAATTTACCTCCTGCATGCACATTCTCACTGTGTGGGGATCCTGAGATACACAGCTTTTCTGATTGCACACAACAACTGCTACTTATGAGTCATCAACCACACAAGAAGGAATACCTTCCTGACATCCTCTTAAACTACGGGCTGTATCAATAACAGTTCAGTCGTTCATAAGGGCTTGCGAAGATGTCTTCATCAAATCAACTAGTCTCCCTATTCTCCGTTTTAATTAAAGAACTTGTTTCATTCCTTGTTAAAACATTCAAACTTTTTTGTTTTTAAAATGGTGCCACTTGAGGGCACTGTGGATCCAAAAGTGAATTTCACATCCAGAAAAACAACAAACGACACTGTGGGCAAAAAACTACAAACCCAGTAAAGGCTGCTGGAATTCTGTAACCTGGCATCTGGAGCCCTTACTTTGTGAAGGCATTCTCACCAGATGCAGTCTTGATGTAATCCAGTCTGAATTCATTGTCTTTGACTAACTGTGTTCAAAATGCATGCCAGTCCGAGTGTCATGAGAATGTCAAACAGAGGATTGGCCTGACACAAGTGACACGACAAACTAACAGAATGGAGACACACATTGATCTGTAACCCGTATGATCATTCTGTGGGCAGAGAAAGTCTTTAGGCTATATTAGTATGTTACACTGGACGTATATAAGTGACCCGTCATCCTCCCTCTCTCTCTCTCTCTCTCTCTCTCTCTCTCTCTCTCTCTCTCTCTCTCTCTCAGTTGTCGACTCAGCTATGACCCCAGCACTGGCTTCCACAGAGGGGGCAGACGTAGATTCAGTGTCAGCGGGAAGCACTCAGTCCAGGGGGCACTTCAGCCGTCAGCCCATCAAGTACCAGCGGCAGCCGGTGCCATCTAGAATCCTCCCGGTGATCCTGAAGGGCAGCCTGCCTCGGATCCCCTCGGAGCTGCAGAGCGAGGACAAGTCCTCCCTCGAGCGCAGGGCCAGGCCAGGCAGCAGGAGCTCCACCCCAGAGCGCCCCAGGCTGGAGATCACACAGGAAACTGCCAGGCTTCTCTGCAAGGCCCATGGGGAAGGGTCCGGGATCAGACTTCTCCAGGACACAAGCTCTGAGGCCAGCAAGGAGGAGTGGAAGCCAGCAGGACACGACCAGGCTGAACAGCCCTGTGAGGAATCGCAGGTGGAAGGCCTTGCTATGTGTAATAACAACCAATCCAACAGTAACAGAGTGTGTGCTGGAGATGGGAACCCTGTGGAGCAGATCCTGTCTGGACTGAGGCTTCGACAGACTGACACAGCCGAGGGCAGGCAGCTCCATTTCATGTGATCAAAGAGTGGAAACTCGAGCACGCTTGGGTGTAAATGGGTCGTCCTGTTGAGCAAAATAAATACTGTTCTCTGTAGACTGGAACACTTCCTGTGAAACTTCTTCAGCCTTGAAGGAATTAGTCACTGATTATTGACAAAAGGTCCCTTCAGAATTATTTAAAGACTCAAACTCGATATGAACTGTGTTAGACTGTCGCAGACTTACTTAACCACAGTCTGGGCCAGAATACGTTCTGTACTTCACATTTTGTTTAAGAATCCAGACCCTTTTAGCTCTCTGGTTTGTTTTCTCTGTGAACTAAACTTCCACCCTTCCTTCTCCTGGCTGCAGCAGCCCGGGGCGATCGCATGAATGCCATTCGGAGGCTTTTGCTTCAACTCACTGCAGGTGTGTTTTGTACTGTGCTCTGATCTTACAAGAAACACCCCCTTAGTAAATGGAGATTTGGGAAACGACAGCATTAGCTGATTCAAAATTAGGGATACTCAGATATTTAGTTCACTAGCGGCCTGATAAATGATAAGTGACAATAGCCTTCCTACACCCAGTGTTCATTCCTGTATGAAATGTTACAGCACCCCGAAAATGCAACGAACTCCTCTGAATTCTGCTGTCTGTATGTTATTGTTTATAATATGTGTTTTTCCATGAAGAATAAAAATGACCTCTGAATGTAAATTGCAATCGGAGAACAAAGGAAGGGAAATATGTGGAGCTGAATTGGAATAAACATTCCCTGCACTTTGGGTTTCAGTGGGTTGTGGTCCTGTGTAAACACTGCATTAGTAGCGTGTGCTGTGTTTACAAACCTCTTCGACAAAGACATGACAAATCAGCAGACTGGCTTGATAACAAACTGCTGGAGTTTTAGATGCTTTTACACTCGGAGACACAAACATTTTATGGAGAGTGTTGGGTTGTGGAGATGTTGTTTATTTCTGCTCTAAACACTTTGAACAGATTTTTCAGATTGATACAGCCGTGTGCTTTATCATCTTTATATTGGAACTTTCATTGGTAACACATCACAGACCAGTCTCCTGTGGTGTTGTTCCAAGCATTACTTCTGTTCAACAACTAGTCTTAACTCATCAGGAGTTGGAGTTGCAGGTTAGACATGATTCTCAGAGCTCTCTTGAGGCTACGGGCAGACTTTGAAAGGCACCGGGATACTTTTCATGGAAAGCCTTTGCTGCAGTGCCAGCACTTTTCCAATAATGTGCAAACATGATCCCCCTGCAGTGTTTAATAAAGAGACGCATTACTTTACCTTTGCTCGACCCGATACTGTCCTGTTCACAGAATGCTAATCATCTACAATACGGGAATCAAAATATCAGAACAGGCTGGATGAATATATATGCGACCGCAGACAGCACGGGGATACAGCAAAGGTAAAGTAATGCGCTTCCTGTAAAGAATGCATTTTGTTCTGGAACCTGCCCACGCGTTCATCAGCACTATATATTCCTGGTCATCATCAGTGTCTGTGTAGAAACCTGAAAGGAAATGAAAAAGGCATGTTCTGTAATCGGGTCCTATCATGCAGAGTTGATAAATCACCATGTGTAGTTTTGACAACTTACCAGACTCTAATAACCGTTCTACTTGCCTCGCCTGATGGCCGGTGTCCACTGTAACCCCAGGGCCCTTTTCTATTATTATTATTCATTATTATTTGTTTATTTAGCAGACGCCTTTATCCAAGGCGACTTACAGAGACTCGGGTGTGTGAACTATGCATCAGCTGCAGAGTCATTTACAATTACGTCTCACCCGAAAGACGGAGCACAAGGAGGTTAAGTGACTTGCTCAGGGTCACACAATGAGTCAGTGGCTGATGTGGGATTTGAACCGGGGACCTCCTCGTTACAAGCCCTTTTCTTTAACCACTGGACCACACAGCCTCCTATTTTCCAAGCCTCCCTGCTGTGTGTCTGGCAGGGGAAAGGGGAGTGGAGAGGTTGGGGGCGGGAGTGTCTGTAGTGGCTTCCTGCTCACTGCACAGCCCCAAGATCAGTAACATATCTATCAGTGTCCACTGCCAGGAATCTCAAGAACACAAGTCAGGCGTCCACACCATCCCCACAGCCAACCCCCTGCAGTGTAGAATCACTGTAATCAAACAGGGACAAGCTGCTTCCAAGATATAGCCTTCCACAGCGCAGACAATCTGGCTGCTTCCAAGACATAGCCTCTAATAGCTCAGGCAATCTGGCTGCTTTCAAGATTCAGCCTTCAATAGCCAAACTGCTGTTGGTAAAATATAATGAAAAGTAACTAATGTCCATCTGGTGTGTGTGATCTCCAAGATACAGCCTTGAGTATTGAGTTCAGTCAGGACCTTCTCAAAAGCATTGTTCTCATTTTGTACTGGAGTTGGTTCCACCAAGCGCCCGTAATCTCTGCCCTTCAGTTCAGGGTCACATTTTAAAGCAAGTACAGAAGTGAAGGCAAACTTTCTGAATGCAGTAAACCCATTGTCAATAGCAAGAGACTCGGAGGTTTAACTGCTACTAGTTTCTTGGGACATTTAGAGAAGTTGTGGTTTGAATCGTTGACAGCAGGCAGGCTGCCCTAGGTTGATATGGGGTGGTTACAAATCAATATCACACATTGCACGGCTTGTGGCAGATGTAAAGACACAACAAAACAATCAGCTAAAAATACTATTGAAATTAAAACCAAATGCGCAGCTAAATTAAAGACAGTCTATGCGTGTTTGAGTATTGTAAATCAAGAATGAGTCTTATAGACAATTCTCCCACTGTAACAACCCTTCAGCAACCTTGCGAAAGACGTATATTCCACAGAACTCTCCCTGTGTATTCCATAGAACTCTCCCCGTGTATTCCACAGAACTCTCCCCGTGTATTCCACAGAACTCTCCCTGTGTATTCCATAGAACTCTCCCCGTGTATTCCATAGAACTCTCCCCGTGTATTTCACAGAACTCTCCCCGTGTATTCCACAGAACTCTCCCCGTGTATTCCATAGAACTCTCCCCGTGTATTCCATAGAACTCTCCCCGTGTATTCCACAGAACTCCAAGATTACTTTTTGTTACTTCAGTTTGAAAACTTGTATCATCTGCAGTTGGTGGCATTCTTCTGTAATAAATTACTTCTATAAGAAAGTAATATGTAATTGGTTACTTTTTGGAGACAGTGAGCAGTAATCAGTAATAGGTAACCCATGTTACTGAAGGAGACTCTTCTTCACACAGAGAGTGGGGAGGGGATGGAATGGGTTACCTAGTCATGTTACTGAAGGAGACTCTTCTTCACACAGAGAGTGGGGAGGGGATGGAATGGGTTACCTAGTCATGTTGCTGAAGGAGACTCTTCTTCACACAGAGAGTGGTGAGGGGATTGAACAGGTTACCTAGTTGTGCTGTTGAGGCAGAATCATTGGGATCCTTGAAGACCCAACTTGATAACATTTTGAGATCAATCAGCTACTAGGAACCGGACAAGCACTGATGGTCTGAATGACCTCTTCTTGTCTTGAAATGTTTTTTCACTGTACATCATTTTTTAATTGAGCTCTCCTGGCTTGGCCTTTGTAGTGGGCTATGAGGACCTTCATTTCTCCTGAGATGTGGGCGCATTGCTGCAGAGAGGTAGCATAGCTGCCCTTTCTAAACTGGTGGTAAAATAAATAAAACTGTGTTACAAAATCAGAACTGGAAGCTGGATCTCCTTATTGGAGAATACCTCAGAGTCATAAAGATCTGAAAGAAAAGGTGACTTTGCCAAGAAAGCTCTTCTTAAAGTGTGGAAATATTTACCATTCAACACACACGCTCTCACACGCTTGCTACTTCACTCTCAAGTGACTGGATACAAAAATTTCAGCTGTAAATGCCCCTTAACAAAGACCCTGATTTTGTACAGCTCTGCTGCTGCTGCTGTACCACTACCAGGGAGCTACCTGCTGACAAAGTGTTTGACTTCCAAATACAATGCTGTGGAATAACATTCAAATTCCTCTCGCATGACTGCTTGTTATTGCTGTGATTCGAAGCATTCCGACCAGGCCGTGCAAATGATTTCCTGTATTTCAAAATAACTTAATTATGTTCTTAGCATTATGATTATTGTAATTATTATTTGTATTCGGTCATGGGAAGTGGGGTTGGATTCTGTCTCTCGTACCGTGTTTGGCTTTGCTGTCAGGATGAAATCCTGCTCAGTGTAAAACAGATGCTTGCGTCTCACTGTTTAGTGTTTCTAATCTGATTCCCACAAGGACTGTCAGCCTGAAGAAAGCTGGCAAGCTTCTGCATTTAGGAGTAGCATCATTTTCAACATTCACACCATCATTGCACACTTATCTCTTTCATTTTCTTAACCTTTCATTTCCTGCCAGTTCAATACGTGTGTGTGTGTGCGCTCTATCAGGCCAGTTCAATACATTGTTTTTGATTCTGTCATTATTTACCATGTTGTCCGTTACAAATTACATTTTTCATGGTTCCTTTGTGGTGTTTGATGTCATTCGGAGTGATTCATCTGCACTTTCTCAACACTGAGTCCCCTTTCAGCCACTTCTAAAGGCTGCAGTTGTGAAGTGGTTTTAGAACTGACCACTAGAGGGAGTGCTCCTGTACTTTCTATTGATTGATGAGTTGTGTTGAAGTGCTGCACCTCGCAGGCGTTTATCTTTGCTGTGCCCCTTGTCTGTATCGCAGCGTTATATTTTGCCGACTCATTTTTAATCACACATCATGGGTCATAAATCAGCTGGGAAGTACGTTTTTAAACAAAACTTTCACTCTTCGAAAGTTCTGTCTGAAAGAACCACATAATGCAACAATATGGAGCAACTGTCCCACTAAATGTAGAAGAATATAGGTTTTAATAATAGCAATATGACAATGACAGAGTTTAAGGAGGTAAAAAAAAAGAGAAACCATTTTTAACCTTTCTTTTGAACTCAGAACTCCTTCAATATCTGTAAACAGGACGGCCTTTGTTCAGATTAGAAGCGTCTGAGCTGGAGCTCCCTGTGAACTCAGAGGACCGGCCCTGTTTGACCTCACAATGACCTCTAAACGGCATTGCAATCACACATGCTGTACTTTGCTTGAACGTCTCAGTTCTGTTCCAGTGCTGCGTTTTTCCTGTTTGTTGATTTTTCAGAGTCCTTGTGGACAGCGCTAGTTTTTCCTGTTTGTTGATTTTTCAGAGTCCTTGTGGACAGCGCTAGTTTTTCCTGTTTGTTGATTTTTCAGAGTCCTTGTGGACAGCGCTAGTTTTTCCTGTTTGAGATCTTGGTAAACATAGAAGCTCTGTGTTGTCCTTCAGAATGCAAACTGTTTGCTCTCCGGCGCGATCCTGAACACGTTTGTTTTCACTTGTTTATTTCTTTTGCACGTGTGGAAGAATTTTGATAAATGAAGCTGAAACAATCCTCATTAATACGAGTCCCCAGTGGCTTGCCTCTTCCAAGCACTGCTGCCTGGACAGAAGTCATGCAGCCACGTGCTCAACTTCATCATCGTGGTTAAGGAACCTGCAGTTAGGGAGGGAGGTTGTCTGGGGAGAAGATAGTTCACTTCAACTGGTCAGGCCAAGACTTCCCAAGCTGACCCCTCCTCAGTAACTTGGTATCTCCCTGGGGGGGGTGACGGGTGAAAAGAGGCAAGGCAGTGAGGAATCAAAAGGAGGTCGTACCAAGATTTAATTAGGAGACACTGCGGGTGTCAGTTCTTTACTATGCCGTACGAAGCGTTGTTTTTTTTTGTTTTGGAATAATGCTAGAAAGAAAAAGACATTGAAATTTAAAAAAAAAAACATTTTTAAGTCATGTTATTGTAAAAGTGCTTTTTTAATTTAAAACATACTTTCTGGTTGCACACTTGGCTAACCAGCGGTGTTTAAATCTGCAGCTGTTTATATTATTTAACTGATGAAGCAAAATGAATGCAGAGTGAGAGCTGCCTGTTGTAGCGAGCCAAGGCACTGATCCCATTCCTGATGCAAATGCAAGAGTTCATAAAGAGCGCTCTGTATGTGTCCTTCAATAAAAACAGCCGTCGCTTCAGAGGGGTTTATTAGCTGGAGCTGTTCTTGGGGTGTTGAAAAAACAAGGACATGATTACAGGTTAGGTTAGGAATGAATGCACAAAGTATCCCAGTTCTGGACAATTTCCTCGTGAACTAGCAGTTGCTGTGACTGAACTTGTGTAATTTTGTATATGGTGCCTGTTCAATGAATAACCCTGTGTGTGTTGTATATTTCTTTATATTGGTGTATGTTTAAGAGCACGGTCACATTCAATGCAGTAAGCATGGAGGAATGAAAGCATTCAATGCAGTAAGCATGGGCGAGTGAAAGCATGCAATGCAGTAAGCATGGAGGAGTGAAAGCATTGCACACCGTTAGGAGCTGGGGATCACACTGTAAGCACACCAGCAGACTTGGTTCCATTGCATTTCACTCAGGTTTGAAGCCTAGCATACACTCACAATACAGGTATGTGGTAGCTCTGCCTGTATGGAGGTTTAATTGGTTCAGTTAAATGATTTAGAACAGGGCTGGAACAAAGACTAGACATTCACAATATGCTTTAAATAACTCACAAGCCTGGGTTTCGTACCTCACTGTCTGCCGAAGGTGCAGTATATCTCATCGACATGGCATCTCGCATACCAAATGAAAAGTAACAAAACAGGAAAACACTTTCGACAAGACGAGAGGAACGACTTCCTTCTTCAATTGCTTTTTTCCCATTCCAGCACGAACGAGCTGCCTGACTCATGGCTTCCCATAGACTCATTTAGTCAGCTTCTGTTAGGTCTGTGTGTGTGTGTCTCCAGATTGAATTGTCACGGTGTTTGACACTCATGCATATTTCACAATACTGAGCTGAAAAGTTGCACAACATCGCCATCATTTCTTAGCCATGCTAAGGATGCAAATCTTTCACCTTAAACAACGTTCCAGAGGGCTGTCAAGAAGTGTCCTGTTTAGGTTATAATAGTCTTGTTTAGTCAGCCCAATGAGAAACGCACATGGAAGGTTTTTCTTTATTGCTTGCAGCTCGTTGAAATGCTTCCACAGACCTTTCCGCGCACTTGTGAGCGATAATGTAAAAATGCAGACAGGAATGTATATACAGACAGCAGTATTTATTATATACAGCACTTCTATTATAGGAGAGCAGTTACAGAACAGGTGCATTTGACAGGTAGACAAGATACACCTTGGATTAGAAGTGAACTGGGTACATCTGGTATTGAAATGGCTTTGCCTGCGATTCTTCAACCCTGTAATGGGAACCAATTGTAACTCTGTTAGCTGGTATCCAGGAACTCTGGATATAGGATAAGTGTTGATCAGGGTCTGTTAATTGAATCATTGGAGTCATATCTTGGGGTTTTTAAAGGACAAGGGTATAATATGAATGTAGTTTCACCTTCAATGGAACTCCGCAGTGAATCGAGTGTTAACTTTGGAAGCCGTTCTCAAATACAAATCCTCTGTCGGCTCATCTGTGAATTTAGCTCATTTTAACACAGTGTTTTCTGTCAGAGCCCTGTGCACTATAATTGAGTACGAAGGCCTTCAGTCTGTTTGCTTCAGTCTGTTTGCTTCAGTCTGTCTGCTTCAGTCTGTTTGCTTCAGTCTGTTTGCTTCAGTCTGTTTGCTTCAGTCTGTTTGCTTCAGTCTGTCTGCTTCAGTCTGTTTGCTTTAGTCTGCTTCAGTCTGTTTGCTTCAGTCTGTTTGCTTCAGTCTGTCTGCTTCAGTCTGTTTGCTTTAGTCTGTTTGCTTCAGTCTGTTTGCTTTAGTCTGTTTGCTTCAGTCTGTTTGCTTCAGTCTGTTTGCTTCAGTCTGTTTGTCGCTGGAGGCGTTATCACCTGACAACACCTGCCTTTGGAAGAACAGTGTATGTTTGTGTATCCGTATGTGCTGTATACTGAAGGTGTACATTCTTTCAGTATGTGCTGTATACTGAAGGTGTACATTCTTTCAGTATGTGCTGTATACTGAAGGTATACATTCTTTCAGTATGTGCTGTATACTGAAGGTGTACATTCTTTCAGTATGCGCTGTATACTGAAGGTATACACAAGCACCAATGCATTCTGCATGGGAGGGGGCTAAATAATCCGGTCTGGTTTAAATAGAAAATAAATAGTGTTTGTGAGTCATGTAATGAGGAATGAGCACAGGCGCAATTAAGGAAGGGGAAAAATCTATTCATGATGCAATTGTGATGCTCGCATCACAAACATGACATTTGGCTTTTGGAGAGTCTCCAGTGAAGAGCAGCAAGCCTTGGGTCTGAAAGCTGTGAGCTAAGAAGCTGAGGACAGGAAGTTTAGAGGAGGATTCACTTTTTTATTCCTTAAAATAATTGTAGCTTACAAAATAATTCCATGCATATTACCTGTTCTGCACTTCATTTAGCTGCACAGGTCTCAAATGTACAGTTTTAAAAGAAACACATGTTATAGATTTCATTTTAAAACATGACATCTGGTGCATCTTCTCAGGAAACCTGTCTTGCACTTGCTAGATCATTTCACCTCTGAGGTGTCTTCTGGGTCGTGTTACTGGCTGAAAGCACGTCAGTCAATCGGGGAAGCAGCTAGCTGGTTAATGACAGGAAAGAAGCCATTGAAGGGGCGGGGACAATGCCACCCTCCATTACCTACAATCATAATGTTTTAAGCATAGAAAGCAGGACCACAGGGACAAGTCTGAAAACTGAGTGGAGGCGGAGGCTCGGAGAGACTTTATTTACACAGAGCTGTAGAGTGTGTTGTAAGGGCTGCACCAGATCTGAGTTCCACCTGTCAATAGTGGAGTCAACCCTAACAAACATGCCACTGCTGCAGGGTAACTAGGGTCGGCACACATGCCACTAACACCAGTGACTGGACTGCCCTGGTAACTTCCAGTATAGCCAGCGATAGAACACCAGGAAGCTCTTGAATACAGTGACCCTTACAGTATGGACTGGGTTCCCAAGACAGCCTGTTTGTTCTGAGTCATTGGGTCAGTTCTGGGGTCAATCAATGCTGGACACCAGACCAGCACTGATGGGGTGAATGGCCTCTCGTTCACAACTTCTCCTTAACTTAGACTGAGACGCATACCAGACCAATGAAACCACTGCCCCAGTTTAAACTAAAATGTGATTCTGGTTGCTAAATTCCGTCCTGTTCCACATTATCATTTGAGCTTTTATTGGTAACGGCATCAAAGCTTGCTGGAGTTCGATGAGAGCGGGAGTTTTTTGGCTTGGTCCTCTAGAGGATAAATGTGAGCCAGCGCTGTCGGTTTGGCATGGAGGAACCGTTCAAATCTCTCAGTGAATTGTGGTTGGCTTGCTGCAGTGGAGCCAGGGACAGCTCGCTTAATAGAACCCAGGCTTTTCCCGATTGCTTTTGCGCTCAATCTGTGACATTATTTTCACACTATTGTAAGATTAACAAATGGTTAAATGAATCAAACGCTACCCTCTAGTGGGCATTCTGTAGAACAGCAGTTTGCGTGCAATGGTGATGTAATTGAGGGCTTGTATTTCCTCTAGGGGGACCACTTTGGACGGGACTGTCCTGAAATTGCGGGTCAGTGTCCCTGTCCCGCACCCCTGCCTGGGACCCCATAATGTCCCAGTTTCCTTGAGTTATCACACTTTTCATTTCTTTTGTACATTCGTTCATTTGGGATGGGTATAGTGGCACATCAGGGTGCCATTCTACCAATGGCAGCCTCGTCTCATTATAACTGGTCTTTTGCAACCAAATAATAGATTATTGAAAATATACAAAAAAAGAGAGAAACCTGCAAATAGAAGCAGGAGTTGCTGAAGTGGGACCCCGTTGCTTTCCCCCTAACAAACGAGCAAGATGGGCTGAATGGCCTCCTCTCGTTTGTAAACTTTCTTATGTTCTTATGTTCTTAACAAGCACTGGGGGTGTTATTGTGTTATTACTGCCAGCATGCTAAAGGCCTGGAACTGAGTCACGATGGTAGTCACTGGTGATGGTTACCGTGGGAACAGGCAGTTGGCTCAGCAATGGGTTTGACTGCCATTCGTTTTCATTCAATATGTTTCTTTCCATCACTGGGGCTGGCTGGATATTTTTTTTTGTAACACACACACACTTTCTCATGCTGGACTCTCACAGGACAGCAGGCCAAGCCCTCGAGTGTTTATTCTTTATTCTGGCATGAGCAGAACTGGCTCCTAATTCACAAGCTTTGTAGTGTCCCAGAACCCCCTGCAGTGTGGACCAGAAACTCATTACTGCATCCCGCTGTAACAGTACAGACTCTAACTTAAATCTAGTGCCACAGCGAAATATACAAACAACTAATGGTATCAGAGAGGGACAGCAAGCCCAATTCAAACATGGGATTCAGAACGGCAATAATGGGAAAAAAATAGCAATAAAAATAAAAAAAACGTAACCGTCCCGAACAATAAAGGTAATCAAAAAACAGATTGATCACTTCAAACACCGATATATATATATATATATCCGTAAGGCCAAAGCACAGTCCTGGAGTAGATCCAATTGCCAAAGGCCTCAAAAATAGAAAGACACAAATGGTCATTCAAAAACTGTAAATCCCAATAGTAAAGGAGAAAAAACTAAGTTGATCTCACCCAGACTGCTCCAGTAACGCAAGATACTGGTTCTTTTTCATTGTAGCTTACAGTTTGTAAAATCCTTGGATGAAAACAAACTGACCCAAACAAGGAACCCCATCTATAAACTTGCAGGGTAATTAGGGTTAAAAAATGCAGCTTGAAATGTTAGATCAGTTGCCAACAGATTACTTTTGTATACTTTTAAAGAAATTATCTAAACATCTAAACAAAGAACGTGAGCCTAACCACAAAAATAGCTTCCCCCCTCCTCTCACTTCCTCCTTCACCTAGGGGCAGCAGTGTGGAGTAGTGGTTAGGGCTCTGGACCCTTGACCGAAGGGTCGTGGGTTCAATCCCTGGTAGGGGACACTGCTGCTGTACTCTTGAGCAAGGTACTTTACCTAGATTGCTCCAGTAAAAACCCAACTGTATAAATGGGGAATTGTATGTAAAAAATAATGTGGTATCTTGTAACAATTGTAAGTCGCCCTGGATAAGGGCGTCTGCTAAGAAATAAATAATAATAACATTAAACTAACTGCAGGCAGGAAACAGACACCCTGCTAAAAGCCCGCCCCTTTTCAGGTAAGTAACTCTTAACCCTTATATAAAAAGGATCCCATGGCCAGGCTGTCTGTGATTTCATTTAAGAATACACAGGTGATGCTTCCACTGCATCACTTTATGTGGCCACTGCCACATAGTGTTGTCTGGACAGCAGCAATGTATTTTTCAACATGTTTGTTTGGATGTTTCAGCTTTCCCTCATCTCAACTTTCACTCAGGAAAGTTCAGCATATTATTATTATTATTATTATTATTATTATTATTATTATTATTATTATTTATTTCTTAGCAGACGCCCTTATCCAGGGTGACTTACAATTGTTACAAGCAATCTAGGTAAAGTACCTTGCTCAAGGGTACAGCAGCAGTGTCCCCCATCTGGGATTGAACCCACGACCCTCAAGAGTCCAGAGCCCTAACCACTACTCCACACTGCTGCCCTATGAAGCAACTGTTCTGTTGTGAACAAATACACAACTGCCCAGTCCTCCGTGGTCTCTGCATGAGAGAGAGGCCCCTTTAGTGAAGGCTGTGAGCTGCAGCTGATGTAAGGAGGGGTGTAGCATGCCTTCACCCTTTTCTGTTTCAACTGTTTTGTTCTGTTCCAAGCTGGAGAGTGATGAACTGGAAAGTGCCAGTGTTTGAATGTCTCCCTCTGCTCTGCTGTGTGTCGGCCAGGTCCCTGCATTGATTACTAGAGACTGAGTTACAGGAAGGAGCGGCTCGGGAGGTCCTGGATTGAAGCCTGCCTCACCAGACCGCAGGGGAGTCGATTGTGGGGTGTGTGCGTGTGTGTGTGTGTGCGTGTGTGTGTGTGTGTTTAGATAACTCTTTCAGTTAAATGGGGATTCTTTCCTCTGTTGCTGAGAGATGAGGTAAGCCACTCTCTAACCTGCAGACGATCCTGTCTCTTGGTAGTTAACCCAGTTGCTTCCATGGTCTCTGGTTCCCTGTCACATTGGTGCCGGGACCCTGCAGCCGATCGGTGTGGAGGGCTGCACTGCTGTTATGGATTCCGCTCCCCGTCGGTGAGATGAGATTCAAAATGAGGTTAAGCGCGCCCGGCTCTTTTGCAGAGCGGTTAAGAAACTTGTTTGCGGTGTACAGGGCCGCTGGTTTACCAGTCCTCTGTAACACATAAAGAATTTTACCCTTACACTGTCTTTATTAGGGGATTATTTGAGCACCACTTGGATACTTCTTCGTAATTACTGACGTTTCCATTTGATCAAATCATGAGTGATTGTAGCTAATAAAATATTGTCAACGTCACGTTTAGCCGTGTGAGAGATATCTGCACCTGTTCAGGTATGGTTGGAACAGTACTTGATTAGTGTGATATTATTGAGCATTTCTCTAGTCTTGATGATTCAGTCTGCTGAAAAATATTCTCAGACAGTTATCTGCTAGTAGCATGTTTTGTTCCTTTCTTGTAGACAAGCGATTTATAAAGATATACTTCAAATCCGCGCCCTGTCTATTGTGGGAGAGAATGGTGGTGTGGGTTTATTTTAAAAAGACAACCAGTGAAAAGCAGAAAAGAAAAGGAGTGTGTGAAAGAGAAAGAACTACTGACTAGGATGGACGTGGCAAGAGTCCGACCATGCTTTAGGGTTAGGGTTAGGGTTTAGGGTAATCATGCCCATCTGTAGCTGATAATTCATTATCATCCAGCTCTACATTCAGGAGTACTAAAATCACCAGGATTAAAAAAGAGAGATTTCTATCCTTATCTCAATAGTATGACTTGCAGTCAGGATCTCGACACTTGTCTGGAAATCAAGACTGTGCTTTAACTGGACAACCCAATGAATTCCTTATATGGCTGTGTTTGTGCCGTTAGGAAAAATCAAGGCTAATCCTTTAACAATGTAACAAGAAACACTGACCAGTATAAATATATGATGACAAGTAACTCTGGCAGCGTAACCGTGGCGACAGACCCCTTGTGCTCATTTCCATACAATTCAACTGATTCAGAAAACAGCGATGCCAGTGAATGAACAGGTCCTCTGAGCTGGTGGCAGTGAAGACTGTGGAAGACTTGAAGCTGCAGCACAACCCTGAGGGTAGTTTGTGTTTTTTTTAATTTTTTTAGTTTGGTTTAGTTATTATTGCATCAGCTTCCAGCGTTTTTTTTTTTTTTTTTTTTACTTATTTATCTAAAGAGCTGCATGCCTTCTTGGATAAATAATCCAGTATGTTAAAACATACAGCAGATATTTATTGTGCATGATAACAATGATCTAATTTATTATACTATCAAAACATTATCAAATGGTCAGAAATGCCAAGAGTTTTGGGTCACGCTTTATGTGAACAACAGGCTAATAAACACGTTCATATTCATGATTTCTTTTTCTGTTCATTGTCAGTTAATATATAATAGTCCAGCTCAAACATCAGAGCCCTGTGGATTAGCAATTCCCAGTCGATCAGATCTTTGAAATCGGTTACTGTAGTGAAGTTTAGCAAATGAAATCAGGTTTTTACCTCTTACCTCAGCTGCCTCGCTTGCATCTTGTTATGAAGGAAGGCAATATAGACATACAGCTCATCGTTTCATGTTGGTTTAGATTTTCAGTTAATTCCCTCTACATTCTTTTTCAGAAGTGAATGGAAGCTGCTGTTTTCTAAAGTCAGTTCTGTAGTATTTCCAGCCCCACAGCCTCTGATGAGAATTGGTTTATTAAGGGGACTGTTCAGTCTTTCTTTTCATTGATCCGATTGGTATTTAGTTCATCCCAGGACTGGGATCCCTACCTTCAGCTCTGCTGGTATCACAGTAAGGGTCCAGTTCAATAAGGTGGTGTTATGAATCAGTCTGTTTAATGCTCAGCCCCTAAGTGACAAACACAACCTCTCTCCCATTAACTGTCATTGGGATTTCAATGACATCACAAAGGCTCCCATACCCGGCACAGCCTGCCATTGAATGATTTACAGTTAAGTTGAACAGATCTTTTTTTATAACCCAGGAGCTAAGCACTTGCCAGATACTTGCTTGTAGATGACCCTCTGCTTCGCTGACCATGCAAGCGATCATCTTAACCTCTGAAGGCGCACAAGGAACCGAGCGCTTGCTGTTCAAACGGTTTCTTCTTCAAACACATTTGAGAGCGACTCGAGCATCACAAGGAGGAGACTGACCATTCAGATGACCAGATCCAACCTCACTAAATGTTAAGCCATGTTTTTATTTGTGGGACACATGTGTCCCTTGTACCTTAAAGGGTCAAAGGCACTTCTGCGTTTGTGGTTCTAGAGTTTTCAATCTTATCTCACCAACGTTGTAACACAGCGCACCAGAAAACACTGCCTGTTGCATACTGTTAATAATTGGTTTAGGTGGATCATTTAGAAAAATATATACATAGTGCATTGCATGGCCCCATAGTAGTGAAACAGAGTTTCTTCCACAACATTATTCACAATCTCAAAATCCCACAAGGGCAGTGAAACGGTGTACAGTTAAAGATCGGCCAAAGCATTTCTTTGTGATGTAATTAAATATCCAACACCCTGCTGTGCAACAATCAAAAGTCTAAAGGAGTAATTTGGCCGGAATGGATTCCAATAGGACTTGAAACCGTATTGGAATGCATGGGACTGTGTATTTTGACTTCATTACGGGGAGATTTATTAGACATGCAGTACAGTTTTATGGTCCTGAAATACATTGCCAGTCTCGGTGTTTGAAGTGATCAAGGGCAGTGCAGGGGAGGCTGCTAATGGACAAGGGGCCTAAAGGAGGAGCTGACGTCCTGGCTGTGTCTCGGTGGTGGTGCCTGCATCCTAATTCTGAATAATGACTCCATCGTTGAAGACTTTGAGAAAGACTTGTAGTTGAAACGTTAGTCATTGAAAAGTTTATTTTTAATATGTCTTCCTCTACAGTACCTTTGTTCAGTGTTTTAATAGTTATGGATGAAGCTGAATCTCTAGTCTTAGAATATGTTGCTTCCCTTGCAGGTCAGTTTGCTGCAAAAACAAGGTCAATAGTTGACAATATGCCCTTCATCTAAAATGCTTGATGCAAGACTTGATCTCTTCTGTAACAGGGCACTTGAACTTGGCCAAGCAACCTGGCTTCAACATGTGCTTCATGGGGGATTGATTGCATAACTGAGATCTGAAGGATTGCATGTCTTCTCGGCTCGTTTTGTTAAAGCTAATGCCAGATTGCCTCGCCAAGTCTCAGGGATAAGACTACAGCTGCAGACAAACATCAAAAGGATTTTTTCTATTTTATCTGCAGCACATCTTCTTCAGTTTTACTAAATTGCCCTCGTTTCAAACCAGGCTGCATATACATTATTTTGAAAAGCACCAACTCCATGTGTCAAAAGCAGCATGCCATTTCAATTGGGACTGCTGTACAGTCTGGAGCCGGGTGGGACGATTTATTCAGTGGGCCTCTCCACAGCAAGCAGGGCATGGGCTGAGTCCCACTCCAATTGAAATGGTTGATTCCCATGTCCGGCTCAGAGGTGTGGGCTGAGTCCCACTCCAATTGAAACGGTTGAAGGAACAGCTGCTTGGAATTGTGCGGATCGCTGGTCTGCACAGAGGCTCAGAGAAGCTGACACACTTAGGATGTAGAGCAGCGCAGATTGAAGCAGCTGTTTCAGCTGCAATGGTGAATTCACAGCATTGACCCTCCCCTGTATGTGGAATGACCATGGGAGGTCTGTGCTTTATTTTACCCCAGCAAATGGGTTTCTATTACAAGTGGTCCCACATTAAGGGGCCTGTTCTCAAAATGCTTTGCTCTTATTTTTCTGAAAGGATAAAGACGTCTTGTTACAAAAGGAAAAAAAAAAACAACCTGAGAAAAATGATGGGATGCATTGAGAACAGGGCCCTGGACATCAACATACAGACTTTGAAGTGTTTTGTCCAGTGCTTGTCAGTTTAGTGTCCATGAAAGGTGAGGGACCCTGACTATAGGCAGACAGAAGCCATAGAAACTTCCCCTCTTAGCAAGATAGAGAGAGAAAAGCAGACCTCCCTACTGACCTGAACACCCCCAGGCTGCCCTTCAGTCCCGCACCCCCAGGCTGCCCTTCAGTCCCGCACCCCCAGCCTGCCCTTCAGTCCTGCACCCCCAGCCTGCCCTTCAATCCTGCACCCCCAGCCTGCCCTTCAGTCCTGCACCCCCAGCCTGCCCTTCAGTCCCGCACCCCCAGCCTGCCCTTCAGTCCTGCCCCCCCAGCCTGCCCTTCAGTCCCGCACCCGTAGCCTGCCCTTCAGTCCTGCACCCCCAGCCTGCCCTTCAGTCCCACACCCCCAGTCTGCCCTTCAGTCAAGCACCCCCAGCCTGCCCTTCAGTCCCGCACCCCCAGCCTGCCCTTCAGTCCTGCACCCCCAGGCTGCCCTTCTGTCCTGCACCCCCAGCCTGCCCTTCAGTCCTGCACCCCCAGCCTGCCCTTCAGTCCTGCACCCCCAGCCTGCCCTTCAGTCTTGCACCCCCAGCCTGCCCTTCAGTCCCGCACCCCCAGCCTGCCCTTCAGTCTTGCACCCCCAGCCTGTCCCGCACCCCTAGCCTGTCCTTCAGTCCTGCACCCCCAGCCTGCCCTTCTGCCCTGCACCCCCAGCCTGCCCTTCAGTCCTGCACCCCCAGCCTGCCCTTCAGTCCTGCACCCCCAGCCTGCCATTCTGCCCTGCACCCCCAGCCTGCCCTTCAGTCCTGTATTTGTCTTTAATCTAAATATTTTTGCGTGCTGTTAGGAATAGTCCCCTAGTCTCAGTTTCGTTGTAATTGAGTGAAATGGATGCCCTGAACATCGGGGGAGCGGGTGGAGCAGCGGATAATTACTATGACCTGAACTGCGGTTTATATTGGTTCTGTTGTGACGGGTTTGTATACAGTGGAAAAGTGTTGAGCTGAAGTCTTCAATTCCAAGTCTTTGATTGTGGATTTAGAAATGTATACAGTTACTGGCAGCTCTCAGTGTAATGAAAATAACTTTTTTTGTTTTTTGTTTTAAAGGGCAAAGAGAAATGTGTTTTTGGAATGCGGTTTTACTGTGGTGTCCTTTGGTATTGGTAGGTCGTATTTCATCAAGCTAATTTCCTTTTCCTAACCAGTGGAAAAGCTGAGTTTCTCAAGTCTGGTGGGTTTAGCAACGACCCCTCGAGGTGTGCAACCCTAATGTGTGCAACCATGAGTTAGTGTAGTCGAAAATCTCTTTGCAAAATCAGTGTCTGAAGGCGTGGTCCTTTCTAATGGAAATTTCTTCCACCCTAAACTCTGAGCTTGTTACATATTTTTGTAATTGTTTAAAAACTCGGGAGGACAACACTACAGCTGTCCTTATAAACTGTAGTTTACTCACACAAATGTGGTTTATTTTGCATTATGAAGTTAATTACCATTAACCATAGAACAATATAATAGACTTCATTTTCTAAACATTCCAGCTGTCACATCTTTAAAAAAGGGTCTTTTGAACAAACGTAACCCTGTCTGAAGAATTATCCTGGACTTTCTTAGTTCACGAATGTGACGCTATACCAGCTAACCATTAACAAAACAGGAATATGCTAGTAATCTAGTTTCAACAATTAATAAACAGTTAATAAACTTATCAAGTGGCCCTTAAAATAGCTTGACTGAAGTGAAGTTGACAGCGTTTTGGTGAATTCCTGCATCAGTGTGAAAGTGGTTCATTTTGATTAAAAAGACATTGATAAAGTCACAGGAAATGTGTTTGAAGAGGGGAGGGGTGCTGATTTTGAACGGGTGGCACATGGAAAATAAATGGTGAAGAAAAAGAACCCAGGTACCCCTAAAAAAATAATAATATAGAATTGAAAGGGAAAGAAATTGAATAATGATTACGTTTATGGAAGAGTCTCGTCAATTTGAGTAACACAGGGTCTCGTATAGCTTCCCGTCAGTAGGTGGCGCTGTAGGGCATACAAATAGCAGTGTCTTTGGCTTCACTGATCTCAGACAGCTCAGAGGTATGAAAACAAGACAAGCTGCTGTATTGAGTTCCATGAAGTTCAAGAGAACTGGTCCTGTCGTTTGACAGGCAGCTGTGAATAAAAATGAGTACAAATGTGTTGCCCCTGAATTCTGCCTGCGCTCTTCATTCAATATGTGTAACAAGCGCAGCAGGAATATCCTGCTGCTGATGACAGAAGACTCTGTTTTGTTCCAGTTCTTGTAATTGAGTTTCCGTTGTGATAAATACATGTTAGTACACTTGGTGTTGTAAATGAAATAAAGGCTTCTATTCCCAGCAGTTCCTCTGAGGTCCTCTGTTAGAGGCTGTGCTTCTCATCACTGATCACTAATGCTGTACAGTGGGTTCACTTCAGGGAGTTTGTTGCCAGGAAATATTTACATGTATCTAAGTGTGACGATGGATTTTTTCAATAACGTTTTATACAATAAATGTTGAAAGATCCAACGTTGAATAAGTATTTTGTATTCAATGATACAGAGTGATTTTTTTTAAATGTTTTAATTTATTTGATTATCTTTAGGTTTAAAAATGCATTGCTTTCTATACTTGGTCATGTGTGGAGAGCTGTGTGCATCTCAATATGGGGGTAGTTGGTTATTTGGCTATTCTCATTTATGGAGTCACTACATGGTAGCATGTAGTTTATAGACCACAAGTCTCACTTCATGACCGCACACTATTGTGTGCTGAATGGTGTTGCAGTTACCCACTTGACATTATAAAATAAACATTGAAAGATACAAATAAAGCTGAGTCATCACGTACGAGACATTTAAACAAAACAAACATTTAACACCATTCATCGAAAAAACTAAATATAACAAGATTATCTGCAGGGAATCGGCCCTTCGAAAGATCTCAATATTAAAAACATATGAACTAATCAAAGTTCTCCGTTGTTGTGAATAGGAAGTGACAGTGGCTGGATTTCACTCAGGAGACACAGCTGCGGGGGCTCAGACTTCTTCACATCATTATTGTTCAAGCAGCATTGCAGCCGTGTTTATGTGTATTCACAACATGTCTGCAAACACTGGCTTGCGGTGTATGAAGGCACTTTGTATATTTTGGCACGGCTCTTGTGTCATTGGGGTTAATGTATTGACCAGCGCAAGACATTTATTACTGAATTTAACAAGCAAGGTCATCTTAGAAACAGTTTGCAGGGCTTATTCAAACTGTTGTGCACAAATCCCAATTATTATTATTATTATTATTTATTTCTTAGCAGACGCCCTTATCCAGGGCGACTTACAATCGCAAGCAAATACAAATACATTCAAGTGTTACAATATAAGTCATACAATAAGAACAAGAAATACAATAATTCTCAAGTGTGACAAACCACAATTCAATAATACAGCAGATAATAGTGAAAGTTACATCAGGATATGATTAAGTAGTGATAGTTACATCAGGATATGATTAAGTACAAAATACTACAGATTAAACACTTGGGAGATTACAATATTCTGAGGTACAGGATTAAATGCAGTAAAATAGGGGGCAGATAAGAGCAAAATAAAGCATATTTAAATGAAGGGTGATAGTGTCCCAGGATACAACAGAGGAGTTCTACAGGTGCTGTTTGAAGAGGTGAGTCTTAAGGAGGCGCCGGAATGTGGTCAGGGACTGGGCAGTCCTGACATCTGTAGGAAGGTCGTTCCACCACTGCGGAGCAAGGGTGGAGAAGGAGCGGGCTCGGGAGGCAGGGGAGCGTAGCGGAGGTAGAGCCAGTCTTCTAGTGCAGGCGGAGCGGAGAGGTCGAGTGGGGGTGTAGGGAGAGATGAGGGTCTGGAGGTAGCTGGGTGCAGTCTGATCAAGGCATCTGTAGGCTAGTACAAGAGTCTTGAACTGGATGCGAGCGGTGATCGGGAGCCAGTGGAGCGAGCGGAGTAGTGGAGTAGCGTGGGCGAAGCGAGGTAGAGAGAACACCAGGCGAGCAGCAGAGTTCTGGATGAGCTGGAGCGGACGGGTGGCGGACGCAGGGAGGCCAGCCAGGAGGGAGTTGCAGTAGTCTAGGCGGGAGAGTACCAGGGCCTGGACCAGGAGCTGGGTAGCATAGTTGGTGAGGAAGGGTCGGATTCTTCGGATGTTGCTCAGGAAGAATCTGCAAGTGCGTGCCAGAGTGGAGATGTGCTGGGAATAAGAGAGGCAGGGGTCCAGGGTGACTCCAAGGTTTTTAGCTGAGGAAGAGGGAGAGAGTGTGGTAGATTCCAGAGGAACAGAGATAGAGAGATCAGAGGGGGAGGAGGAGGGAAAGAAAAGGAGGTCAGATTTAGAGAGGTTGAGTTTGAGGTGATGCGAGTGCATCCAGGAGGAAATAGCAGACAGACAGGTAGAGATACGGGAGGAGATGGTGGAGTCAGAGGTGGGGAAGGAGAGGAAAATCTGAGCATCATCAGCATAGAAATGGTATGAGAAACCATAGGATTCGATGAGGGGGCCCAGGGAGCGGGTGTAGAGAGAGAACAGGAGAGGACCCAAGACTGACCCTTGGGGGACTCCAGTCAAGAGAGGGTGAGGTGTGGAGGTTGCTCCACGCCAGGTTACCTGGTAAGTGCGGTTGGAGAGGTAGGAGGAGAACCAGGCCAGAGCAGTGCCAGAGATCCCCAGGTCAGCAAGAGATGATAGTAGAATAGAGTGATCAACAGTGTCAAAGGCAGCAGAGAGGTCGAGGAGAATTAGGACAGAGGAGAGAGAGGCAGCTCGGGCACACTTAAGTGAGTTGGTGACAGAGAGAAGGGCGGTTTCAGTGGAGTGAGCAGAGCGGAAGCCAGATTGGAGAGGGTCAAGCAGAGAGTGGTTGGACAGGAAAGCAGAGAGCTGGCGGTGTACAGTCCGCTCGAGGGTTTTGGAGAGGAAGGGTAGGAGGGAGACAGGACGGTAGCTCTGGAGGGAGGTGGGGTCGAGGGTAGGTTTTTTGAGGAGGGGAGTGATAGAGGCTTTTTTGAAGGCAGAGGGGAAGATGCCAGAAAGTAGAGAGGTGTTGAGGAGGGAGGAGATGAAGGGGAGTAGAGCAGGAGCAGCAGCTTGAAAGAGGTGAGTGGGGAGGGGGTCCAAGGCACACGTGGTGGGTTTGTGACCCTGGAGCAGGGAGGAGAGGTCAGAGTCTGAGAGGGGCAAGAAGGTGGAGAGGGAGGGCGAGTTAGTAGGGGATGTAGTGGGTGTAGGGGTTGGAGCAGGAGGGGGTGCGGGGGAGGGAGAGGTGTTAAAGAGTTTGCGGATATCTGAGATTTTAGAAGAGAAGAAGGAGGCAAAGTCGTCAGGGGAGATAGAGGAGGGAGGAGGAGGGGGGGGAGGGTTTAGGAGGGAGGAGAAGGTAGAGAATAGTTTACGTGGGTTGTTAGTGGAGGCTTGGATTACAGATTGGAAATAAGCACATTTAGCAGAGGAGAGAGTAGAGGAGAAGGAGGAGAGAAGAGTGCGGTAAAGGTCTAGGGCAGCAGGGAGTTTGGTTCTCTTCCATTTCTTTTCAGCAGATCGCAGTGTGATTCTTGCCGAGCGGAGCACAGAGGAGAGCCAGGGATGGGGAGGGGAGGGGCGAGCGGGTCGGGAGGTGAGGGGACAGAGGGAGTCGAGGGAGGAGGTGAGTGAGGAGAAGAGGGTGGAGGTAGCAGAGTCTACGGAGAGTTGTGAAAAGGAGTCGATAGGAGGGAGGTGAGAGAGAGCAGTGGAGGCAAGGACAGAGGGGGAGAGAGAGCGGAGGTTACGGCGAGAGGCGACAGTGGGGGTAGGAGGAGCAGGGAGAGGGGGGAGAGACAGAGAAAAAGAGATGAAATAGTGATCAGAGAGGTCCAGGGGGGTGACAGAGAGGTTGGAGGGGCAGCAGGCCCTGGAGAAGGTGAGGTCCAGTTGACGGCCAGCTTTGTGGGTAGGAGGGGACGGAGAGAGACAGAAGTCGAAGGAGTGAAGGAGAGGGAGGAATCCAGCAGAGTGGCTGGGGTTGGAGAGATGGATGTTGAAGTCACCCAACAGGACAGTCGGGGTAGACAGAGAGGGGAGGGAGGAGAGTAGATAGTCGAGTCAATTATAAAGGTATCCTTCTACTTAACAATGCTGCACGGTAAATCCACTCTATAATACAGGAGTCACTAACAGACCAGTATCTGGTAAATCCAGTGTATAATACAGGAGTCACTAACAGACCAGTATCTGGTAAATCCAGTGTATAATACAGGAGTCACTAACAGACCAGTATCTGGTAAATCCAGTGTATGATACAGGAGTCACTAACAGACCAGTATCTGGTAAATCCAGTGTATAATACAGGAGTCACTAACAGACCAGTATCTGGTAAATCCAGTGTATAATACAGGAGTCACTAACAGACCAGTATCTGGTAAATCCAGTGTATAATACAGGAGTCACTAACAGACCAGTATCTGGTAAATCCAGTGTATGATACAGGAGTCACTAACAGACCAGTATCTGGTAAATCCAGTGTATAATACAGGAGTCACTAACAGACCAGTACCTGGTAAATCCAGTGTATAATACAGGAGTCACTAACAGACCAGTATCTGGTAAATCCAGTGTATAATACAGGAGTCACTAACAGACCAGTATCTGGTAAATCCAGTGTATGATACAGGAGTCACTAACAGACCAGTATCTGGTAAATCCAGTGTATGATACAGGAGTCACTAACAGACCAGTACCTGGTAAATCCAGTGTATAATACAGGAGTCGCTAACAGACCAGTATCTGGTAAATCCAGTGTATAATACAGGAGTCACTAACAGACCAGTACCTGGTAAATCCAGTGTATGATACAGGAGTCACTAACAGACCAGTACCTGGTAAATCCAGTGTATGATACAGGAGTCACTAACAGACCAGTACCTGGTAAATCCAGTGTATGATACAGGAGTCACTAACAGACCAGTACCTGGTAAATCCAGTGTATAATACAGGAGTCACTAACAGACCAGTATCTGGTAAATCCAGTGTATAATACAGGAGTCACTAACAGACCAGTACCTGGTAAATCCAGTGTATGATACAGGAGTCACTAACAGACCAGTACCTGGTAAATCCAGTGTATGATACAGGAGTCACTAACAGACCAGTACCTGGTAAATCCAGTGTATAATACAGGAGTCACTAACAGACCAGTATCTGGTAAACGTGCATGTAATTGATTTTTTAAATGTCTTTAAGATGTTGATTTGGTTTTGAAAAGTTCAGAACTGGCTGTGCTTGTAATGCTTGGGCTGGGAGCTTGCAGTACTTTACAGTAAAATACAAATCTTTTGCGTGTCATTTGAAACTATTTACTCTAAGCTCAGATATTGAGTGTTTGAGTTTTCTTTGAGCCCTTTGGGTGGGCTGCTCCTTTGCCAATAGGCCAATAGTGTCAAAGTGTGAACCAGAAATCATTTTTTTTTGGTTCAGCTGGATATCTCATGAACCGTCTTTGGCTGACTAAACATTAATAATAGTATTTGTTTTTGGCCTAAAGCATACATTGTTGCTTCAAACAGTTGCTTCTTAGCCACTACATTTTCTCCAGTTACCATATATGGACTGACAGGCTAAACCGTACAGTAAATGTGAAAGATGGCGCAACTAGCGATTTTACACACAATGTTTTACAAAGTAACAAATAACAGAACCTGTGATGATTGTGTGGAATAATTTGAAGCTTTCGCTGCAAAACAAACCCATGAGTTCCGTTTCTCAGCGTTGCTTGTTTTGTTCGTGCTGTTGTAAAAGTCTCTCAGGATGGATTAGTACCGCATGGTGATGGAGACTGAGCTGCTCCCTCCATTCTTGTGAACCTCAGTTCTTCATATATAAATGACATGCCCAGCCGACCAGACGTTACAAAGCTGTGCTTGATTGTGGTGCTTTTGCTGAAGCACTTGCTTGTTGCTTGAATGATCCCACTGTCTAAATACCTGCTGTCAGTGATTTTAATGAGCGAGCTGTTCCACAAGGGAGCGACTCCCCAAGTGCGTGACTCTATTGACAAATGAGAAGGCGTGGCACACTTATTCTGCAATCATATTCACTGACTATCTGGGTATCCCTGAACCCCACATGTTGTTAATTTAATACCAATGCAGAACACTTGGGTTGGATATTTGTTCATTTATTTTAAGGGTCACTTTTTTAGTTTATTAACTGTTAATAAACGTTGTTCATTTTAAGCTAAGGGTTATACATGAAGATCTTTCTAAACGAATGTAATGGGCAGTGGTGTGTGACGCACTGCCGTTTCGGATTCTCTTCCCTGTCGTGAGAGGAGGTTAAAACCTGATTTAATTTGCTCAGCATTGCTACACGAACAATTTGAGCTGATTTCAATGATCGACTGGAAATTGCTAATCCACAGGGCTCTGATGTTTGAGCTGGACTATTATATATTAACTGACAATGAACAGAAAAAGAAATCATGAATATGAACGTGTTTATTAGCTGTTAATAGTTAATAAGCGTCCCTTAAAATAACGTGTGAACAGATGAAGACCTCAGCGGAAACGCTTGCTGACTTGACTTGGGTTCGTTTGGCTTTAACCTCAGAATTAGTGAAGGAGGGAGGTTATACAAACACATCCCATGGCATAGCTATAAAGGGTATGCTCTCTATTTATACATTTTGAGTTTGAAACAAATCCACATGCCCGTTGTACTGCTTGCAATACGAAAAGGTTAGAGAGTGTGCGGCGAGGAAGCTGAGCGGGTCAGGCTTTCAGAAGTGAATGTTTATCTCCCAGCTTCAAGGTCGGAGATGTGATCCACATTCACACGCTCTCACTGGGAGAGGAGGGGGTTGTACTGTCTCAACCCCGTTGTGTGGGTGTTTACTTCACATCCTCTCCAGCCATGCTGTAGCATCCTGAAGTGTAGGCAGACCTCTATTTCTGTCTGTTTCTCCAACTATCCCCTCTGGAGGGCCTGTGCCAAAACGGAATTGGGTGATAAAGTGCTAAGGGACATAGTTCACACATAACACAATAGAAGTGAATTGCACCAGGAATGAAGTTCTAATTGTGTTGATGCATTGTGGAGACACTGAGTCAATAATGTCAGCAGCAATCCCAGAATTCCAGTCTTGTACAGCATGGACCCCAGTGTGTCATTTCTCTTCTGTACGTACGTTTTCTTTTTTTTTAATGCTGCAAAATGTTTTTCTTGTTGAAACCCTTTTTTTTCTCGCTCTTAGTACTCCTCAGTCTGGCTGGCAGGTTTGTGCATCTGTTCTATGTTAAAGTGGAGGAGGCGTTTCTGTTTATTCACTGCATGCGACACGCGCAGTCTTATTGTCTTCCACTCATTGTGCAACAACTGTAAACTCTTGCAGATGCAAACGTTTACCACTAATTGTAAGGTTATTTACATCCAAATGATATTTATAATTAAAAATATATTTTACGAGAACAGAAGGTTGACTGAGGAGACACAAAGAATAACCTTGCAATTCAGCTATTTGTTATTTGTTTATTTATTTGAAAGGAGCAGCGTATCTGTGAGGCTGTGAAAAGGAGCAGCGTGTCTGTGAGGCTGTGAAAAGGAGCCGTGTGTCTGTGAGGCTGTGAGGCTGTGATAAGGAGCCGTGTGTCTGTGAGGCTGTGATAAGGAGCAGTGTGTCTGTGAGGCTGAGAAAAGGGGCAGTGTGTCTGTAAGGCTGTGATAAGGGGCAGTGTGTCTGTGAGGCTGTGAGGCTGTGATAAGGAGCCGTGTGTCTGTGAGGCTGTGATAAGGAGCCGTGTGTCTGTAAGGCTGTGATAAGGGGCAGTGTGTCTGTAAGGCTGTGATAAGGGGCAGTGTGTCTGTGAGGCTGTGAAAAGGGGCAGTGTGTCTGTAAGGCTGTGATAAGGGGCAGTGTGTCTGTGAGGCTGTGAAAAGGAGCCGTGTGTCTGTGAGGCTGTGATAAGGGGCAGTGTGTCTGTGAGGCTGTGATAAGGGGCAGTGTGTCTGTAAGGCTGTGATAAGGGGCAGTGTGTCTGTGAGGCTGTGAGGCTGTGATAAGGACCTCGTTGCTGGCAAGGCGTGTTACCGTCAGGAAGCACACCCAGAGACAGAAGCTGCAATTTAAGCGCTATTAACACAAAAAACAAACAAATCACACAAACAAACAAATAGGCACAGTGGCCAAAATAAACGTTTGACACAAACCACAAAATGAATACACATGCGTTTTACAATTTTCCCAACCCCGTATCTCCACTGCTTCCACTTACCTAAACACCAACACCCAACAAACAGTGTTTCCCATTTTGTATACACCTGTGACTGGAGCCTAATTAATCATCAATTATTCCATTATGGCCCCAGCCACATTCCCACGTGTGTTCTGGTAGGGTGGGATTTAACCCCCTCCCTGCCAACCCAATATTGCACACATCACACTGGCAGGGCTTTCACCCCCCTGCTACCCTGCCACAGAGGCATTTCACACGCTGTCATCCCCACAGTTTTTACATGCACTGTGAACCCTGCTATTACTATTATTATTATTATTATTATTATTTATTTCTTAGCAGACGCCCTTATCCAGGGCGACTTACAATCGTAAGCAAATACATTTCAAGTGTTACAATACTAGCCAGCAGCGAGCCATCCCAGGCTACACTAAGTGCCTGAGTACTGAACGCTACAAGACATTCGGCTCGCAGGCTCTTTGCAGGGGGTGTTCTACTTGTAGACTCCCTTTAAGTAAAGTGATGGTCAGGTTTGAATCTGAAAAATGTATCCCACTGGTGTGTCCATCCATGCAGGTTTAGTCTCTCACACGAGAAACAGCAAGCACAATACATCTCCTTCTTTCACCCTGGCTGGCATCGTGATCGCTTCAGAATTGTTGAATAAATTCCTTTACACTGGAGATGACTAATTAACTGGTGGCCATCATTGTCTATTTGTTTTTTTGTTGGCATATGGGTTGATCATTTTGTACAAACCACAGATCTCATGGGACTCTACATGGTGAGCTGATGGCAAGTCAAAGAATCCTCAACCCATATACTTTACATTGGATTTGTGTTTCCAGTCCAGTCTAGTCACTCCTCCACTGGTATGTAAATATGAAACAGCCCCTCTCTGGTACCATGCAAACAGCCTCATGCCAGTACATATGCCCTTTAGCTGCCATTACCCCTTAAATAGACAGTAGACACTGATACTATATTATCATGGTATTTCAATGGGATGTCTGCATTGCCATTGAAGACCATTTGTAAAGGTATATGTAGCATTCTGTGGGAATCGCCTCATTGCTTTGTACAGGAGCTGTTCTTGTGCTGCTGTTGCCACTAAAAGCTGGTTTATATCTCAGTCACGAGGCCGTCGCTGAGGGCGATTCCTAGACTCTCTGCAGTCCTGCTGCAGACTGTCTGCTGATCCAGTGGAGACATGTCTGCAGAGTTTAATCTCTCAGCTTCATGCCGTTGTGCTGGATGACTGTCTCCCAGCATGAAGCAGCCTTGGACAGTAGGGACAGAGTGCATTGCCGAAAGAGAAGCATTGGAAGTGTGGACTGCGGTTCTGCACAGCGAAGTCATGTGGTGTATTGAACTCCTGCTGGTTTTATTTAACTGACGACATCATCTTTTTGGCTCCTTAAAGCAACACCGCTTTTATTATCCCCATATTACACAATACAAGACTGAAGTGCATATAAACATGTAAAAGATCAAGCTGGTTATAGAAAGTCTCATGTTTACATTTCTTCGAAGGCCAATCTATTAGTCTTCCCTCCACAGAGCTTTGAATTTCAAGCATGTTGTCAGGACTGGAGCCCCTGATTTATCAACAGGGATCCTGAGGCTGCACAGAATGCGTGCTCCAGAGATCGAATAACAGAGGAACTGATCTTACCTGTTTAGCGTCGCAGTCCTGGAGTCAGAACTGCGTCGCTGCTGTTCAATAATGATCTCACTGTAGCAAACACGGGGGATTAGGTGCAAGCCCCTCGTGCCTTTCACCTCTGGCACGACTGAAACTAGACATGAGAGAGGCCCGGGTCAGAACGGTAGAACGTTTTTCTCTCCTTTGCTGTAAAATGTATATATGTGCAAAATGTCCTATTAAAAATACCTGACCCGGAGTTTTAACCCTTCAGTTAAGGGAGCCGTTATAAGGGATTAGAAACATGTTATTAATTATGCTATTAATAATTACATAATGATTAGAAATAATAAGACTATTAAACACTTGAGGTTTTTTTTTTGCTAGTGTTTATAATCTCTTAAAATGTATATAGTCTGTCATATATCTGTCTCACCAATTGTATGGGGCTGCTTTGCTATTGTTTATATATAGTTTATAATCGCTCATAATGAATCTCTAAACTAAAGTGTTTCCATTTTCAAGTCCCTATATCATTTCTTATAATGCACAGCGAATTGAGATGTTCCAATAATGTCAAGCAAGACGCTGCAGTCCTGTTATTCTGCAATGCTGGGAATGTGGTGGAGACCAGCATCTGTCCATTCTGCATATCGAGGGAACTGCTTGAACAATTGTTATGAAATTTTGCTGACAACCATCTTCAGCACAAATTACTGGACAGATCAAAATCTGTGAGTAACCAAAGGAAGCCAGTGTGTAAAACGTGTCAAACTTTTTAACAGATATCCGGAGCACCAGTTGTGTATTTGTGATGGACTTGCTAGGGTTGCTAAGCTATCGAGTGTATCAGAATCTGTTGGTATACTGTGGATATCTGCCTGTCTGTGTGTGTATCTGTGTGTCTGTGTGTCTGTGTGTCTGTCACACTAAGAAGCGCTTATCTATTTATAATAATGTGGAAAGGACCTTCTTTAGCTTAACTTACTGAGTATCAGAGTTAGTTATGTGAATCTGCATTCATTAGAAAGGCTTGTTTGACATGGTATGGTATTGTTTGCGTGGTGACCACTATGGAGTTAAAACAAATATTCCAAATGGTTTAGAAGCGTTTTTTTTTTTAAAGGGAATTTCACATTTACGGGAAACAGATCAAACTTGCCAAATGAGATTGCATTGAATGTGTGCAGGGAACATGTGGATGGTATTCTGAGGATATTTATAACAAACATGCTGGAAAAAAACCCTGCCCTTGATTTTAATTTTGATGTGTTGAAACTTGATTTAACTTTCCTTCCTTTTTTGTAGTCCAGGAACTAGGCGGAAAGTCAAGCCCTGGTTTTGTGATGTAAATATTCCAAACTACTGCTGACACATGGGCTTCTGTCCTGATGAGTGATGTACTCTACTTACACATCTCTTAAACAGGGTGTTAATTATCACTGAGACAGAGCAGTGCTGGGGTGTGAAGAGTTCTACTGGACTCTTAACCCAACTCTCTTAAACAGGGTGTTAATTATCACTGAGACAGAGCAGTGCTGGGGTGTGAAGAGTTCTACTGGACTCTTAACCCAACTCTCTTAAACAGGGTGTTAATTATCACTGATGGCACTCTTGGGCAGAACGGCAACCTGATATTATATTATGTTTATAACACAAATGTGCTGTTGGTCCTTGTGTATGACTGAAACTTGGTTATTCCAGTATCTTTTAAAGCACATTTCATCCATAACTTTACATTTATGTAAATAATGAATTTATCTGAGTGCAGTACAAGTCTTGTGTATCACACTGTAGTATTGATCTAGGTTAACTCTCCCAGCTTTGCACAGTCACTCAGAATGTTTGTCAGCAGTGGGGAAAAAAGCAGTTTTTGTTCATCCACCTACAAGTTTAAAACCACTGCAAATTCTTTTATGAAATAAAACCGAAAATATAGAGCCTAGATAATAACTAACCAGAGATAGTTTTGGACCGAAGAGCCTGAGAATAAAGATGCATCAGTCAGCGCTCTCATTTAAAAGACTCCAGTCCCAGTGTACATAATGGATTCCTTTAAGCACACATTAACCAAGGTAAATTAAAACCAGCAGTATTGATCCATCCACAATGGTGAGAGGGAGGGAGGGTCTCTTTATTGAGTAAACAGACGAGGTCAAGTGGAGATGCAAACCTCTTCTAAAAACAGGAACATGTTTTATTACTGCATTTTTCAATTTGGATATGCACTTCCCGGCAGAGTGTGTCTGCATTTAATTACATGGGTTTACAGCAAAGCAAATTTCTTCCTCGAGCAATATATCTTCAAGCCAACAACCCAGAGGCTGTGCTCTTTGCAACAACTGAGAAACTATGACCCCAAATCGATTCTGCCCAATATTGTCCAATATAACATATTTGTTTCTTTCAAGTCATTTGATTTACCAATGCAAAAAAACCTTTGGTTCTAATTACATTTGTGGTTGCCAACTTCCTGGGTTTTGAGGGTACCGTTTGTTAAAACACTTTGAAGGTGAAAGCTGATTTTCACATTCGCAGATCAGTCCAGCAGGTAGTTCATGGGTTATAAGTCTGAAACAAGAAAACATATCAGACAGTATATGCACATAATTAAAGACTGCAGAAACAAATGCTTCTGTAATGTATAATGAGGGTATTGATCTCATCACTGTGGAAAGTTCATTGGTAATTTGGGTGATGTTCATAAATGACGTAGTAAGACTGTCTATCCATCATGCATTAAACACTGGAGATATACTGTGAGCTCCTATATCTCTGGGGGTTCTACACCTACGAAGATCATTCTCTCAACCCCAACCCCAACCCTACTTCAAACCCCAACCCCAACAGCTCTCAATGTTTCAATTTCTTTATTAAACCAGGCAAAACCATTGAGAGCCAGTTCTTCTGGTGTCCTGGTCAAGTAGGCTCTTAACCTACAGCAGTGCACAAATAAATCTGTATTAAAAACAGGAATAATAAATATTAAACAGATGCCAGAGGAATAAGAAACATGGAATACATGCTGGCCCCGGGTGCTTCTGCAACAATCTCTCCCATTCATGTTAGAAGTATAGAAGTCCAGCTTAATGAAAACAAACGTGGTTCAATCTCTCTGTAGTGTCCCATGAGTCAGCTGCTGAGAATGTATAACCTTATCAGTCCAGTACATCGTCACCCTCCTGATTGCAGTGTAATGTACGTGTCTGATAGTGAAGATAATGGGAGGACGTGAATACAACGTTTAATTAACTGAACAAACGACCACAGGATTTATAAAGGCAGGTGCTGACTGTCGGATCAATCCGACAATTTGTTCAGCGGTTTTAAATTCTAAACAACCTATACAAATATTCTGTGGTCTGAAGTTCACACGCATAATTAAAATCAGCAAAAACATGTTTTTTTTTTATTTCTTTACTGTAATTGATGAGTGATAAAAGGACATTAAAGGACATTAAATAACGCAGCTTTACTGGCTTTCACTGCTTTCTCAAAACCTTGTCTGACCTTCTATGCAGAGAACCCATTATCATTATAACATAAAAGGGGTCTCTTTAAAAGCCCTGTGAAAAGGGATTGTAATTGCTAGCTACCCTGTGCATACACACACTATATTGCACCCCGGTGGGGTGACTGAGGTACAGTAATGCAACTTGTGTAGGTTTCTGCTGTTTAAAAAATTCACCTCAGATTTACAAATTGTATTTCCAAATTTGTTTTCAGTGAGGTAGCAGCTACTGTGTACTGCGTATGAGATTTCTGAAACCTAATTTCACCTATTAGTGCATTGGGCATTAGAGATGGGCTTGAAGAACACATCTGTGATGAAGTGGAAGAATACCAAGGTTATTATAGTGGGACACCGAATACCTAGTGAAGTTTAATTCACACGCAACCCTCCGTGGGTTGCGGCTATTAAAACCCCTTTTCCATAACACAATTCGAGCTCCCTGATTGAGGATTAAGATTTGTCTGATTGCCATCTATGAATGACGCAGACAGTACAATGCTGTCCACCCGCGCACAGCAAAGAGCCTTTGTGTTGGTCTGTTTACATTTATATTACATTCCCTGCTTCTTGCTCACTCTCTCTCTCTCTCTCTCTCTCTCTCTCTCTCTCTCTCTCTCTCTCTCTCTCTCTCTCTCTCTCTCTCTCTCTCTCTCTCCCTCTCTCTCTCTCTCTCACTCTCTCTCTCTCTCTCCCTCTCCCTCTCTCTCTCTCTCTCTCTCTCAAAGTTGGTTGTAGCTTATTTCATTGTGCAGTATTAGTTTTTTGTTAATATTTTAAATAATGCCCGATTACAGATGTGCTATTGTGCTCGTCACATAAATCAAGTAATCATCCATCAAAATAATGTTTTAAAACAATGTGTATTTTAAAATAATACAAATACCTTCAAACCAACCCTGTATTGCACCAGGAGCCAATACAGCGATTTCAGAAGGAGGTTCATGTGCCTTCCAGCCCTGGCTTTAGTTCAACTCCAAGCCCTGGAGATCTGAACAAGCTGCCCAGACCAAGCGTAACCTTGGATACAATTTTAGAAGAATCTGGATTCTGAAAATTACAGTAACAAGCGGAGTAATGTGTTTAGCCCCTAAGCATTACATCTGACTTGCTGCTTTTTGTGCTTTATTGATAAACAGGAAATCCGGCTTTCAGGCTGATGGACGGTCATTAACATCATTAGACAATATTGTGTTTAGGATTTTTTGGATAAGAAGCCTATCTATATATAGCTTCTTATCTCCAGCTGTGAGACTCATTCCTGGCTGCTCTGTGTGACGTCTTCAGTAAAACAAGGTAATTTACAGCCTGCTGAGGGATTTTGTCTTATTAGGGAATGTGCACAGACGAAAAAATCTGCCGTTTTTCATTTCAAAGGGGAAAGTTGTTTTTTGCACCACAGCGTTTACATTCCTGAGAAGCAGCTTGCCTTAGTCAATCTAATTAGTCAAGTTCTGGAGCCAGGCACACGACTGCGGCATGTTTGATAGCCCCTTGAGAAAATCACCAACGCGGCAGTATGAGAGGGAGAACAAAGTTACTGCTCAGCTGACTTTTTAAAATTAAACTTTTATTATTATTTGCCTTTTCACTGAATAATTAATTTTTTCTGCCCAATTTAAAATGACTCATTGAAATGTCACCTCACAGCTGAACCCCACTTAGCAGGACTGAAGACCAACGGGTCTTCGTTACTGTGAAGCCAATCATTGAGCCGCATTCCCAGCAGTCCTGCCAACCAGCTCCATTCCCCGCTTCTCAGCCAATCAGTGAGCTCCATTCTCCGCTGTCAAGCCCATCAGTGAGCTCCATTCTCCACTGTCAAGCCAGTCACCTCTTTACCAAAGCAATTGGTGTTACAAACCTCCTAAACCCTTGAGACGAGGGAAGTCTAGGAAGTCTCGTTATTGAAAATATTTTCTTTTAACACACAGTAAAAACCACAAAGCTAATTAATAATTCCAATAAATGTCTCTCCTCTTTGTGCCACAGCCAGGATATAAATAGTTTCACAGCAGCTGACTGACGCTCATACATAGTAAGTCATTCTTAAAACACTCAAATTCTCAAAGGCTCGCTGACATTGGCACGAGAGTTCCTGGATCTAACAAAAGAAAATGACTTGATCATGGAATCGGAGGACACCCACTGACCTTCGCTGGGGAATTGCTGCGGTGAAAGAACGTAATTGGACATTCTGGAGTCTTCAATGGAAATCCTAGCAATCGTTTACAGAAGCTTATGAGTACCAGACAGTGTTCTACCGTATCAGGACTGCTGTACTGTGCACTCGCGTTTCTTCAGTCTAATACACTGGGATTAGAACAGAATACAGATTTATCTGTGAGCAATGTCCCTGGCTTGGTTAACATCCCTGGCTTGGTTAATGTCTGGCTTGATCACAGCTTGGTTAATGTCCCTGGCTTGATCACAGCTTCTACACGAGGTAACTTTCCATCTCCAGAACTAGCTATGCCGCTCATTGACTCACTGGTATGGGTTGCTGTGGATTTTGGCCACAGGACTGAAACATCTGTAAACATCTTCATCCATCACGGAAACATTTGAATTGATGATTAATGACTGTTTAAAGGTTCTGCAGATGATTCCTTTTGGATTTTGTTCAGTGCAACTCGCTCCAAAAAATAACAAGGGAAAATACATAAATAAAAAACACACAAAACAAGGGTCTCAGGAGGAGAGGGAGGGAACAGACAGGAAATTAAAAAGGAGAAAGGGCTCTTCAATTCAGACAAACATAAGGAATATTGGAAACAAGAAAAATGGACACTATATAAAATATTATTAGAAAAACAAAGGCATTAACTATTAAATAGTAATGCAATTACATGAAGATGTTGTGTGCAGATGGTCAGCCTTTGTAGATGTCTTTTGTGCAGATATTTTGGCTAAACCACCTGGGGCATCACAAGACACTTGACTTGCTTTCTTGTGCTTGTAAGATGTGGGCTTGCTTCCGCTGGGCTCTCAGTCATACAGTAATTCTAGTAACACTGCAGTGTGGGGTTGAGTGTTTTAAAGTTAGAGATACCAAGTACCCCAATCTGTACTGGACCATCCAATTAAACCAAAATTGTTACCTTTCAATCTGGTTGAGTTTTCTTCCTAAATTGCACATCTCATGGGGAGAGAGATGGGTATTTTTGACATGATTTATTTTACATTTCAAATGAACCGAATGGATATCTGGATACCAGGAAGTGGTTTTACATGCTTATTAATTAATTGTATGAACCTTTGCAGACGGTTGGAGAGACTAAGATCTGAGAGCAGTTTAATGATGTTTCTCATGTTTAAAGCATAGTCAGGTGTAATAAAGCACAGTGAACGCATGGTAAGAATTGAACAGCCCAGAGAGGCATGGTAAATCATATTGAAGAACATGACAAGAACATGCAACATTGCTGTGCAAATGTCTCATGATAAAATGGTGTAAGGGGCCAGCAGTCTTTATTTAAATATAAATGTGCAGTTTTAACACCAGGGGATCGAAATAATGAGCAAGAGTTCTAGTCAAGACTTATTTGTGGTGCTTAGCAGTGCTTGTAAAATTAGATGCCAATCCATTATCAAAAACAACCGTTTGGATGAATGCACTTCTGAGTCTTTTACTGCACTCTGTTTTGATCCCCACGTTGCAAAAGTACTTTGTGGCTTTGGAGAGAGTCCAGTGAAAATCAAGTGGACTAATCCCCAGTCTAAAAGGTGTGATTGATTACTAGAGGGAATCAAATCTATTTAGCCAAGAACAATGAAGGTCATGGGAATCTATAAACAACACTGCCTGTGATTTCCAGACCTAAACGAGGAGCAGCTTATTATTGAAAAGTTTTGAGAAACCTTTGATAGTTTTGCAGTCCTTTCTTAGACAGAGAGTGGGGAGAGGGTTACCAAGCTACGCTGTTGAGCAGCTTCAGAGTTCTGCGATCGATCAGCTGCAAGGGACTGAACCATCATTGATGGGCCAAATGGACTTCTCTGGTTTGTTGTTCCGAAGAGGTTAATGATTTCAGGGAGATTTGAAAGAGAAAGGAGATCTTAGTTAGTAAATTAACAAGGCAGTGTAGTTTATAATAGACCCACTGTTATTGCTAATTGCACGTGTTTTATATCTTTTTTTAATCAAGTGTACGTCTACAGTAACATTGGTAATATATGTAAATAGTTCACTGCAGCGTGTGTGTGTGTGTGTGTGTGCGTGTGTTAATTGTGTAAATATACGCTTGGGGTTTTGTGAATGGGTTTGTCTAATTGATTTATTGGATGTTAATTGTGTAAATATACGCTTGGGGTTTTTGTGAATGGGTTTAGTGATTTATTGGATGTTAATTGTTAGCAAGAGAAAGAGTTCTATAGAGTTCTATATAAGCGGGTATCGGCTCAGTAATGAGTTTTCATCAGTCAGCTGTGACCGGCTTTTCAGTATATATATACAGTAACCTAGCGACACAATGTCTGCCATTCTCTTTCTGTAGATGTTAATTCAAGTGTCAGGTTCAGGTAGTCATATTACTGTACCTGCAATGCAGTATGGGATTGAATGGAGCGAGGAAACTGAGAACTTTCATGAAGCTTGCAGTGTAGGGCCATCCCAACATGGGTTATTCAACCTATGTCAATTCAATCAATCAATCAATCAATCAATCTTTATTTTATATAGCACCTTTCATAGTGGACCACCATCACAAAGCGCTTTACAAGATGCAGTAACAGCAAGAAAATCCATAATACTTTAAATACAGAGAAACGCATAATACATGATATACAGTAAAAAAAGGGGAAAAAACAATGCATAATACATTAAATACAGTGGAAAGTGCATAATACATGATAGTAGCAGCAACACAGCAGCTAACAGCAGATATCAGGCTTAAAGAGCATGGAAAGCAAGAGAGAACAGGTGGGTCTTGAGAGTTGATTTCAATTTGCTTTATATGATTCTCAGAGTGTGTGTTCTGATAATACAGTGACAGCTGCACACTTCAGAGCCATACGTCTTCATTCGAACCCACTTGTATCAATGCAACGACAGAGCCACATAACAAAAATCCTCAAACAAGCACATCACTCTAGGCATTTTCCAGAAGTGAAATTCTTTATCATTTGTCATGTTTACAGTCGGTCAGGGTGGTTATTGTGTTTCCCGACTCCACAAACGAGGATTTGGGGGAAAATGGGATTGTTGTTTGGTAAGCTTTGTTTTTGATGCATGCCCTTCGAGTTGGTTCAGTTTTACTGAACAGACTGTAGGGTTTACACCAGCTCATTGCTTCCCTTTGCTGGCTGTACATTTTCCAGCAATATCTTTTCTCTACAGAATCCTGATAGGTTTGATATTTGTATTCACGCGTGTCACACTGTAAATTAGCTTTGACTCTTGGCACAGAGTTCAGGGTTTTGCCTGTCCACCACCTTTCAATATCCTCTTATTATTACCTCCTTATTGCTTCATTCCATGCTGTGCTGTGAGCGATGCTTCTGCAAGAGGACTGTGAGAACGCAGCATCGCTACACACAGCAGCAAGAGAGAAAAACAGGCTTGTTTCTACAGAGCTGGGGAGATACAGTGCATGTCTCATGTTAGACATTCTAACTTGGCTCCCTTAGAAACCCGCTTTCTGTAAACAAGAAACAGACTGGTCTTAAAGTAAACAACGCTTTTTAAAACTGGGAACCGGTTTCATGTTTTTCTTTTACTCTTAAATAATTTCTGTGACCTTTCATTGTGGATATTCTTTAACCTAAATTAACAGCCATTGTTAATACAAAGTAATAAGCAGAAGAGGCACACCAGGCAAAATAATAATAAAAACAGCACTACAGTGTGAGATACAGAAATGGAGTGAACCACTTCAAAGCTAATGGAGGCACTGGATAGAGAAAACTCCTCAACATATCCCTCAGACCAGAAGAGCACACCAGGCTCAAATCTGGCTTTGCAGCAGACTGGAGCAGCTTTATGTTTCCCTTCTGGAATCACGTTAGCAGAGCTTGCAAATGAGCGCCGTCCACATGCGGGTAAACAAGGGATTGCTTTCCAAGCAATGAGAGGAAAGCACATCTGATCAGAATTAGCAAACAAACCCCAAAGAGCACATGAATCTCGTGGATGAAGAGAGGGGCTCGGCTGAGACGTAGTAAACAAGCGATTCAAGAGTGTTTGAAATGCAGGTATTCTTCAAGGATCAGCATCATAAAGAGATTCTAGAGTGTTTGGAATGCAGGTATTCTTCAAGGGTCAGCATCATAAATAGATTTTAGAGTGTTTGGGATGCAGGTATTCTTCAAAGGTCAGCATCATAAAGAGATTCTAGAGTGTTTGGAATGCAGGTATTCTTCAAGGGTCAGCATCATAAAGAGATTCTAGAGTGTTTGGAATGCAGGTATGCTTCAAGGGTCAGCATCATAAAGAGATTCTAGAGTGTTTGGGATGCAGGTATTCTTCAAGGGTCAGCATCATAAAGAGATTCTAGAGTGTTTGGAATGCAGGTATTCTTCAAGGGTCAGCATCATAAAGAGATTCTAGAGTGTTTGGGATGCAGGTATTCTTCAAGGGTCAGCATCATAAGGTAACCCTTTGTAGCATTGTAACAGGAGTGCTTTCTCCTGCTTTCCCGTATCGGAGAGTCCCTACAGCTGGGGTGTCCAATCCCTGTCCTGGAGGGCCATTATTCCACTCCAGGTTTAACAGGTAAAATGAGATCATAAACTGCTTCAGGGTCTGGATGGAGGTTTAATACCAGAGTGAACATCTTTATATTTTCAAAGTACCTGAATTGAAGTACATCTAGACAATAGGACTGACTTGCTTTTTTTAAGAAGGCTGGTGGGGTTCTAGTAGAATGGGTGTGACCTGGCAGATACACCCACCGCACTCAAACCTTCTATACAAAGAGCCAGGCTGGTCTCCATGAGTGGTTATAGAGCTTTGTAACCTCATCTCACCAAAAGGGGGCAGAATCCGTAATGGCAGTGCATCACACAACACTCCTCCTTCTTTGACCTCGGAGATAGTACACTGCTTTCTGTGAGATCTGAGTCAATGTAACAGGGCAGAGGCTGGGTGCGAACTAGTGACCTCTCACACCGCAAGCGAGCTTCTTAACCACTGTGCAAGAGAATTCGTCTGTGTTTGTGATTTTAACCTTATCCAGCGGAAAAGAGTCAGATCTGCAGCAACACACAACACTGCCCACTACAAACCAAAGCATTCAGAAAACAAGACTTGCCTTCTCAATAAAGTCAGCCCAAGTACTGCAGTCTTGTCAGTGGAGGAGAAGGGGTTAGCTATTTCCATAATATACAGTGCAACGTGACAATATATTATTTTTCTTTGCCTCACGTTGGTATTAGACACGTGCAAATCAGTTGTTCTCTGGTCTAAGTGGTATTTAATTTATGTAATTCATTTTTTAATGGCTCTAATAAAACAAATTGGAGTGATAGACATTTGAAAATGTTTTCCTACATGATTACCACACGTATTGTATGAAAATGAGTACAATGGAACAAGGGCTGTAGCAAGTTGGGTTTAATAGAAGATCTATGTCTGTGGCACTCGAGTAATAATTGATAGGTGAACCTTCTCCTACCAGACCAGGAAAGAATGGTGACACTATAGCCAGGAAAGCAGCTCTGAAGTCAAGCAGACAACCTCATCAGTAAACTGAAAAAGGAAACGTTTGTCTAACTGACTTTTTTTCTTATCATGTCTCTTAAACTTAACTGGTATATTTTGATTTTGAAATCCACCAAGAGCGAACAAGAGAATAAAGACAATCTAGATGTGTATTTATTATTAATGATGCTTGCCATTGCAAAAGAAGATTTTACAGGTTAGACAAGTACAGCCTGAATCTGAAAACTACAATAACAGCATTTCAAAACTAAAGTATATATATATATATATAAACCCATTTCAGAACTAAAGTATATATATATATATATATATATATATATATATATATATATATATATATATATATATATATATATATATAACCCATTCACAAAGCATTGCCAGGTTTGCAGCATGCTTCTGTATAAATAGAAATGGGTGTGAACTTAACACAAGGGTAAAGACTTTGTTAATATAACCCATATGACCCTTATTCAATGTAGAACAGGCTACTTAATGCACCACACAAAGAGAGTCATGCCCTCAAGACATTTCCCGAAAAATATGTTACATCATTTTGACAATTGCTTCGATGTTCAGTATGAAATGAAATGACAGGAAAAAGCATGACTTTTCTCCAAGGAAATTGGTTCTGTGTGTGTGTGTGTGTATACAGTATGTATGTATATATATATATATATATATATATAGACACACACACACACACACATCCACATGTGCGTACATTTCCTTCAATTGTACAGTCCTCAGTATAGAGACTGATTCACATACATTTTGTTTATGAACCATCCTGTATACTGAGAACTGTACAATTGAAGGAAATGTACAGATACGAGGACGTGGAAAAGACATCTCAGGGTGTTTGGGATCCCCACAGGTGCAGGTAAAACACATCTTCCAAATGATGTGTAGATATTGTATATGCTTTGTAAAATGCATTAATAAGACTTTAGAGCAAGTTATACGCTGTAATAGTAGATAAAACTCTGATATTGGAATGCTGCATTAACACATCAGCAAGGAGCAGTGAGTAAATCTGTCTTCACTAATATGAGAATAAAAAAAAAATCTAAATGCACTTTTGCCATGTGGGTCTTTTATGTAGGAAACTTTGACACCTGTAAAATGAGGTTAATACATATTACCTAAGATTTACTGGAATTGGTTTGTTAGATGTATGTCCGTTAATGTGAAGCCACATGAGAGGATGCTTCTCCACTCGTTCATGCAGTATTTTCAGCTTGGGGAGTTTAGATTTACCTTCAGAGTCCGGAACTCAGCAGGACTCCCACATCACTCTCTGAAATTCCAGCTACTGCTATGAGACACAATGTATTTCTCAGTCTAACACCATTATAGGAATATCAACTATACATGTGAAGTTATTAACAAACATTGTGAAATCCTTCAAGCCTCTTTATAAGGAGCTCCCCAACCAGAGAGTCATATTGTCATCTTTTTGGCCGCAGTTATGGAAAGCGCTGGAAACTTGAAAGCGTTTGGCTTTAAACAGCAGAAGATGTACTTTGCTTTAGCTGATTGGTGACTAAAGTGAGCAGCTGATTCAGTCTTTCCTACCACTGCAGATTGTGATGTGCACAGTAACTAACTTGCGGATGTATTGCTGGATATGTACGATAACATGAAATAAAAAATTTTGATGCGCTATGATGCCTCCAATGATCTCCGCTGGACACCCTGGTAAACCAAATCATCTTAACTGGGTTACATTTTTTAAATAAATATATAAAAAAAATACTTTTCTTAAACCTCTCTGTTATTTCCACAAAAAAACTCAGCTGTGCCAACAAACAAGCCCATTATATCTTGTAATCCTGATTTTACACATTCCACATGTTTTCCGTTTTAGACATTTCCTGAAGCTCTCGGCTGGACTGCCAGTGCTGGGTAATTAGTTCAGTCAGAGCTGCCGGGAAGCACTCTCTCAGTCTGCAACAGGACAGTGTGCCTCATACTGAGAGGATCAGGCTGGGATTACTCCTTCATTATTTATTGTCCCGGGTACGGTTAGAAATGCCAGTTTTTTGCCAAGCACCTTGTTTAGCGCATGCCATTGATTGAGTCCTAATCCGGGGGGTGCTGTATATGGCTGTCTGTCAGTATGACGGAATGTAATTGTGTTCAATTTTATAAACTAGAAACAGGAGTTTTAGTGAACACAAACTAAACCTCTCCCATAGAGGTATGTCATGTCTGATCTCAGTAAAATGAAAATGTGAAAACTATCTGGATCATATCATAATTTGGCAGTGATAATGAATGAGACCATTATAGAACACAGCTTGTAAAGACACTGTTTGACAGCGAATGGTCTGTATTGTTATTATAGTCTGTGGTTAAAAGTATGGTGCACTGAAATGATTAATGTTCACAATAGTGTTGTACCGTACTGCCGATTAGTGAACGGAGCTCCAGTTATGACAGATTGAAATGCTAATTTCATGTTGGATCGTTTTACCACACTGTGCTACTGTATGTGTTAAGCATAGCAAAGAATATGCTGATGTGATGGGGATCACCATTGTCCAAGCCAGCCTTACAACACAGGCAATCCAGGAGTTTACTGTCTGAAGCATATGTGGATTCTGTTCTGTGCTCAAGCATTCGTGCTCCAAGGTGAACAGACAATACTCACATTATCATCAGCGCCGGCCTGCTTTGACTCTGCACGTCTTTGCAACAACCTTTCATGTTCATTAAAAGATGTGGAGAGGAGAGAGAGAGAGAGAGAGAGAGAGAGAGAGAGAGAGAGAGAGAGAGAGAGAGAGAGAGAGAAGGAGAAGACCCCTTGCCTGTTTACCTGTCTGTCTGCCTGGACCCCCTGGGATTATTATTTGTGTGTGTGTCCTAATTACAAACCCTATCATCACAGTTTGTAAAAGTGAATTCCTTGGTTCACAAACACTTCATGTTCCAGGTCAGCTGGCTGGACCGTTCTGTGAGGTGACTGCTTGTTTTTGGTTCTATTAAGAGGCTTTGTGTCAGTGGCTGTTTTTTGAAGAGCTGCTAATTGGTCTCACATTTTATCAGCGATTATTTTTATTACTTTTCTTTTAAACTTTTGATTTAAAAATCTTTTTGATCTAAGGTTTCCTTAGAAATGTCTGTCACAATAATATTGGAGGTTGAAATTATATAAAAAGAATGTACACCCAGAGGACCTTTGAGTTTGTTGTGATGTCTAGTTGCAGCTCGCAGTCCCAGATTTATATAAGAATGAGATTTCATGGTTTCATGGTGCAGATGGAGGTGTGGCATTAGTAGCTCTGGCATGTTTACACTATTGCTATGAACAGACTGAACTCCAACTATAGTGACAAGCAGGAGGGTACATCCCTACAGCTGAGAACACTGATATATATATAGTGCAGTGATCATGGGAGCCTGAGGTGTGCAGCCCCCCCCTGAACAGACACACTGAAGTGATCAGCCCCCCCTGAACAGACACACTGAGGTGATCAGCCCCCCAGAACAGACACACTGAGGTGAGCAGCCCCCCTGAACAGACACACTGAAGTGATCAGCCCCCCTGAACAGACACACTGAGGTGTGCAGCCCCCCCTGAACAGACACACTGAGGTGAGCAGCCCCCCTGAACAGACACACTGAGGTGAGCAGCTCTCTCAAAAACAAACAGTAGCTTCAAATATGTTGTGCGTTTGCATCCCAAAGGGGTAGCAAGAGAGGTGTAATCAGATGTGCGACTGATTAATGTGAGTCTGGCATTCAGAGTGCAACACTGAGAGCTTTTCTGATAACACTGTGGAGAGGAGCTGTTTTTATCAGAGGAAATGACCTGGCAGCTTAAGTGTTTAGGTATTGATGAAAGACGTTGTTCTGTTCTATAACATCAATAGATGAGCCAGCAGTGGGGAGGATATGTCATCACAGTGCCCTTTGATTTTATGAGTTATAAAACTGCCAATGCTCTCGTAAGGCTGCTAGTTAGCCTGCTGTGTGTATTCAGCAGCTGTTGTACAGCGTTGTAATGAGGCATTGTTCCCTGGATTGATGATCTGAGACACAATCACAGGGAAAGTGAAGAAGAATTCTGTCATTTTAAAATAAACTGAAGCTAGAAATGCTGCCAGCAGGAGAGCCTGATACAGATAGATGAGTACAGGCTGAGTGACTCGGGTTTGTAGTGCAGTATACTGTCCCTGCCTCAGACCCCTTTGATATGCTGAGAGTGCTGTCACAGTGCCTGCAGTTGGATCGTTTCACACAACCTGATTAGCACTAATCTTGGACCACCCGATGTTAATTGAGGTAACATAGTCCAAGACAAGCACTAATCGGGGTCTGTGTAGCCAGCTGTTACATTTCGGAGTCACTTGTTAGAGTAATATTAATGAAACACTCTCGTCTGGAAAGCAATGTCCTTTTAGGATCACGGTGCACTTATTACTTTTCTTTCCTTGTGGGGAGCCACGGTATGCATTCAGATTGAGCAGTTAATTAATCCTGTCCCTGAGGTGTGATGCCATGGCAATACAAACCTGCATTCTGTGTGATTCCTGTGAGCCACTAATGAGTCATTTCTGTGTGTTTAGTCCCCCAGGATCCAAGCGTGTGTTTCAGAATAAATACATGAACCCTTTATTAAATCAGGCCCTGAGGCCCTGGACGTTAGAACAAGGTTACGGTTAAGGTTAGGGTTAGAGTTAGGTTTAGGATTAGGGCAAAAAAAATTACACATGAAGTACATCGTAACTATGCACAATAACACTGTAATTATGTGCAAGTACACTGTATTTTCTAAGTAACTTCTATGTAAATACATGGTAATTAGAGTAATTAGAGTAGTTCTTATACCCACTAGGGGTAGCGTGTCGCAGGGAGACCTTACTGGCTAAAGATGATTTATTTTAAAGCATTTGCAGGATTCAGAAATAGTTCCCATTTTGTTGTTTATTGGTTTAACTCTGGCTACAGCCGCTGAAAGTCTCCTGTATATTTTCTTTTTCCACTGTTTCATCTGCTGACCTGTATCAGGCTGTTTATTGAAGCTGTTTTTAACAGGAGAAGCAGCCAGATGCAGGGACCTCCTGATGAGGAGAACCTCATACAAACTGTCAAAAAACGAAATAAACCAGCCAGGGATATTTTTAGTGTATTACTTTGCAATGTTTTCCCAGGGTAACCTGCAGGATTCTGCTACAGGAAATCTGCTTTCAAAAGAATGTAGGTGTTACCCTTAACACCGGGAGCCCTGCTTTGAACACGTGCAAAGGAAATCTTTCTGTATTGGGCATGCGTGTCCTTTTCATTTGCAGTGATTGAGTCGTGTTTGTTTTTATATTTATTTAATACATCTTTGGTTTTATGGCCCTTGAGTCTGACCCAGAATAGTTATGTGGTTGAAAGTGTACAGCACAAACCACAGGAGAGAATGATTGGGTTGTACATTCCACTGGAAAACTGTGTTCAGTGCTGACCACCACATTACCAAAAGGACATGGAGATTCAAACAAAGAGCAACCTTACCAATCCCAGGGCTTAAAGGAATGAGCTGTGAAGACAGCTTGAAGGAACCGAATTTATTAACCCTAAAACAAAGAAGAATTAAGAGGGACTGGATTGAAGTCTGTAAAAATCTTCGAAGGAGCTGACAAACCTTAGCCAATACTTTAAGTGCAGCACAGAATCCAGGATCAGAGAACACACAGTGAAATGAGGCGGTCTTATGAGAAAGAGGGAAGGAGACATGTACTTACACAGAGAGTGGTGATGCTATGAAGCAAGTTACCTAGCCGTGCTGTTGAATCATTGGCATCCTTTAAAACCCGACTTGACAAAGTCTTGACATTAATCAGCAACTAGGAACCAGACTAGCAATGCTGGGCCAAATGGCCTCCCCTCGATCATACATTTTTAAATTTTAAATCTTGTCTAAGAGTTGCATATTGTAAACTTTTACCATCCTTTACAATTCACTTTCTAATCGAATCTCTCTCCACCTCATGTTGCCCTGTTCAGATGTATCTCTTGCATCAAAGAAAGCCACAGAGTTTTCTGGCGGGTGGATTCCAAACTGTTTTCTTTAGCATACTGATTCTTTAATGTTTTCTATCAGCAATTTCTTTTGCTTGCCTTTTCCCATTTGTTTCAGCTTGTGTTGTTTGGTTTAGAGCATATTTCTGGTTTAAGGTCCGTATTCAAGCCAATCTGCCTTGTGTTTCCTACTTGTAAGAACAAAGCTCATGAACTTTATCTAAAGAAATACCTTGAGTTTCAATTCGGTTTCACCTTCAAGACAAAAACTTTTTTTTTTTTTTTATTTGGAATCAGCAATGGGCCGCTTGCAGGCAGGAGCTCAGGTGCCCAGCCAGTCTACAGGGGTTGCTAGTGCACAGTCATGCATAGGACACCCTGGCTGACCTAATCCCTCCCCACCCTGGGTGGTGCTTAGCCAATTGTGTGCCGCCCCCTGGGAACTCTCATCCACGGCTGGCAGTGGAATAGCCTGACCCCTAACCAGCGACCTCCAGGCTATAGGGTGCATCCTGCACTCCACTCGGGAGCCCCCCAAGACTAAAAACTTTTGACTGTACCTGTACTTGTACTTGAGCCACAACCCCTGCAGAATAGAAAGTCTTCTTATGTATCTGATTGAACTGAATTGTTCATCAGACATCCCATTACCCTCTCATTTGCGCTCTTCCTGGCTATGAGAGTGTCCCGGAGTGTAACGTTCACAGAAACTGGGAAACCATGTCTCAGAAGCAGAGACACATTTAGGAGATTTAACATGTTTATCAACAATGAAGCAAATTATAAAACAAAAAATTCAATCAATTTGGATAATGGCTTCTAATTATTTGTCTACTTATAGCTATTTTTACCTTTGTACAGGGTTTTAATAACCACAGTGTGTGTGTGTGACAAGCTCAGCTTCAGATGTCATTTCGTTCTTTTCTTTACATGTATCTTTAGTGTTTTCAAATACCCCCAAATGAATGCAAACAAAAAACAAAAAGAAGAACCAAAAGATGTCCCTGTTTCTGTTATCACTTCAATAGCATTATAATGAAGAGAATGCATTGCACTGGCCGGAGTGTTATAATACTGAAGGATTAAGAGAAATACCTCAGTCACTGGAATAATGTGTGCTTGGCGGGAAATATAGATTCCATGGAGGAAGAAACTTCCTTGCAGATAAGCAGGTGAATTCCCAAATAAGAAGTCTGGGAAATGGATCTGGGATCCAAACCAGCTGGCAGGAGGCAGAGGAATGAAAATTGAGTGAAACAGAACAAAAAACATAAGGAATAAGGTAGGTCAAACTGTAAGTGAGACTGCATGTGATAAGAGTGACGAGTTCTAGTGAACTTTTAATTAGAAATGGAATTAAAACAATGGGGACCAAAAACGGTCATGTTGTTTTGTCCTTTCTCCCCGTGAAAACACATGTTATACTGATCACTCCCTGCAGAATGATTGCACTGGCGATGCTCTTACTGTGGACTGATCACTCCCTGCAGAATGATTGCACTGGTGATGCTCTTACTCTGGACTGATCACTCCCTGCAGAATGATTGCACTGGCGATGCTCTTACTCTGGACTGATCACTCCCTGCAGAATGATTGCACTGGCGATGCTCTTACTCTGGACTGATCACTCCCTGCAGAACGATTGCACTGGCGATGCTCTTACTCTGGACTGATCATTCCCTGCAGAATGATTGCACTGGCGATGCTCTTACTGTGGACTGATCACTCCCTGCAGAATGATTGCACTGGTGATGCTCTTACTGTGGACTGATCACTCCCTGCAGAACGATTGCACTGGCGATGCTCTTACTCTGGACTGATCACTCCCTGCAGAATGATTGCACTGGCGATGCTCTTACTCTGGACTGATCACTCCCTGCAGAATGATTGCACTGGCGATGCTCTTACTCTGGACTGATCACTCCCTGCAGAACGATTGCACTGGCGATGCTCTTACTCTGGACTGATCACTCCCTGCAGAATGATTGCACTGGTGATGCTCTTACTCTGGACTGATCACTCCCTGCAGAATGATTGCACTGGTGATGCTCTTACTCTGGACACTGGCTGATCTAGCTGACGCTATGCTTGTCAACAAGAACTGAAGAGCAGCTCCTGGACACGGCCAAAGCCCCATAACACAGTATCTGAGTAATCTCTCTGAGTGGTGCTTCTTGCAAACATTGTCCGACGGGAGCAGTGAAAAACTGCATTGTAATTGAAAGCTGCTTTATTCTGAGTAAGGTTGAATTTCTGTAAAGATGCAATTACAAAAAATGACCACTAGGGGGTGAACCAGGGGTGTGCCTTGGTAAATTCAACCCCCCTGTTTCAGGCGGAGAAGAAATCACCAGTGCACATCCCTGGAGGTCATTTTCACACTGGGCTCATTGAAGAAATCACCAGTGCACATCCCTGGAGGTCATTTTCACACTGGGCTCATTGAAGAAATCACCAGTGCACATCCCTGGAGGTCATTTTCACACTGGGCTCATTGCAGAAATTCCACCTTGCTCAGGCTTGGTGAAATGTGATGGTGACTGATACACTGATTGAATGGAGCCTGCTTCACGGTAATTCAATAGGATTATACAAATCATTTAAAATAACACCCTGGTAACACCAAGCTCTGGGAAAAAAAGAGGGCTGAGGATTCTGTTGCTATTAATATTTCTTTAAGCGAACAATCCAAATGGGAAAAGCGTGATTTCTTTCTTCATGCAGGCTAATAAACATTCACTCTCTCCTTTTTACAAATGCAAATCATGTGTGTCAGAGCTGATCTTCACTCCATGATGTACAAGACTTCCCTCTGCCACAAGCTGGTAGAAACAAATATCATGCCATGGCTTTATAATATTAAGAGTCGTTAACACTAAACAGGGATCTCATTTTAATTTAAATGTACTAATGATTTCCCAGTGGAGTGCTAGGGAATAGCTGTTATATGGCTATCATAGGGCAGCGTTTGTTGCCAGACATCTGTTTCCAATGGTCAGATCCTTGGGGTTGCTGAAGCAGGACGGTGCTGGCGCACTATGAATTGGGTTATTATTGTGCTTCCTGGCCTGGGGACCTGATGATGGCAGCTGGGCTTAAAAAATCAATGATTTCACTTTCTGAACTTCAGAGCTGGCCACAGCTTGTTACATGTCTGAAAAACAAGGTCCTGCTGCTTGTACTGAAAACACAGTATTGCAGCAGGAGGGGCATTCAGGGATCCTGGCTTAATCCTTATTGGAATCCTTTTCAAAACCGCTTGTGTAACAAGTAGCTCAAATTCACTAATTCTTATACAGAAACTCACAACCTGTTTTTTTTTTGTCATGGAAAGAATAGCAGAACAAATGCTTTCTAAACTGTCAAGATATGTTTCTAAAAGCTTGTGCACTTACAGCCGGTCCTCATAATCATGTTAATCGCACAGCACCTGAAAGGTTACAAATATTTATATAGAATTCAGAGCATATCGGACTGTGGCTAAATGCAACCCGAAACATCTATAGCAGACTGGGAGTGTCTGGCAAAAGCTTGGTAAAGATTGAACCAAGAACCATAGAACCAAGATTGTACCAAACTGTGTAACTGTACACAATGTCATTCATACTGGAACATCGGCTCCACTCCTGTCATGAGAGTGTCAAACACAGAGGGTCGAGGGTCGAAGGTTACCATGACCTCGATGACCTGCTTCATTTTGGAGACATTTCTTGTGAGGGACGGGTGGACAGGCAGAAAGCATCGTTATAGTATACTGTGTCTCGCTGTGTGTGGCTGCAGACACCAACACTGGAAATGACAATGTGTGCTGTGATTACCACAAAGAAACACCAGCTGTCATTGAAAACGGACCATTTTAATTTCCTAGACTGGACTGGCACAGGCTGCCCTCTCAGCTGTCTGTCTGCAGTGTCACTGTCTGGGGCGCTTGCATGGTTTATTAAACGAGTGCCCAGCACCAGATAGCCCTCCATGGAGTCTGAATGCTTTTGAGAACATGCTTTCCTCTTGATGAGATTCTCCCCACAGCCAGTCTGAGTGGCGCTGGGGATGGACTAGGATTAATGATTCAAGGCTGGGTCCTACAAGGTCAAATGTTGAGTTATCCTCAAATTCATGAACTTTCTCCTGGAAATGGAGCAGAAAAAAGACACTCAATGTACACTTTATTCCAGCAGGGCAGAAGACACTGTGCTAATTAAATGAGAACTTCTGCAAAAACATGAAAGTGAACAATCTCATCTAGACTGATGCAGTGTCTAGCAGCAACACACCTTCTGAACAATCTCATCTAGACTGATGCAGTGTCTAGCAGCAACAAACCTTCTGAACAATCTCATCTAGACTAATGCAGTGTCTATCAGCAACAAACCTTCTGAACAATCTCATCTAGACTGATGCAGTGTCTAGCAGCAACACACCTTCTGAACAATCTCATCTAGACTGATGCAGTGTCTAGCAGCAACACACCTTCTGAACAATCTCATCTAGACTGATGCAGTGTCTAGCAGCAACACACCTTCTGAACAATCTCATCTAGACTGATGCAGTGTCTAGCAGCAACACACCTTCTGAACAATCTCATCTAGACTGATGCAGTGTCTATCAGCAACAAACCTTCTGAGCAATCTCATCTAGACTGACGCAGTGTCTATCAGCAACAAACCTTCTGAACAATCTCATCTAGACTGATGCAGTGTCTAGCAGCAACAAACCTTCTGAACAATATCATCTAGACTGACGCAGTGTCTAGCAGCAACACACCTTCTATATCACTTCAAAACTGTTTCAAACTGTGAATCAGTCTTCAGCTTCACAGCTGTGGTTTTTTCATGGTACAAAATGGCTTTTTTCACGACACATCAAGGTCTAAAAATAGATATTTCACAACTGAACATAATCTTTATTGAAGCAGAGAAAAAATCTGTTTGCTTCCCCGTAACATTTAGAGATGTGCTTCTTCGGTTGTGAAGAAACTAGGCTTTGAATTTCTTTAGCATAAACTATTGAGAGGATCACAATACTTCCATGTAGGCATATATCAAAGGTACATTTTTACATACACACACAGAGACTGTAGGGCATGGCAATCTACTTCTTTATAGAATTGGTTATTTTGGTGGGGAAACTGACATGCTTGATAATTATGGTATAAAACTGTAACCTGCATTTCCTGAACACATAACTATTCTATTGTATACGATTCTATAACATTACATCACAATAATGTTAAGAGTTTAGTTCAAAGTCAGGAAAACAAATCCATTCAAAACTGTGTGTTCAACTTGATCCCCCCCGTTCCTCTCATAATTGTTTATGGAACCTCTCCATGTGGTGTTGCTAAGGTATTGAGATTGATATCCGTGCCTCATTAGCCCTACACCATGTTATTTTTTACTGATTTTGCTGCTTTAAGCTGAACCCAGAACATTTCATGTAATTTTCTCCAGCATTCCCTGAACACAGAACTATTTCATTTACTGCTGTGAGATTGGGAGTGGGGATCTGAACACAGAACGATTCTCTTTACAGCTGTGAGATTCAGAGTGGGGATCTGAACACAGAACGATTCCCTTTACAGCTGTGAGATTCAGAGTGGGGATCTGAACACAGAACGATTCCCTTTACAGCTGTGAGATTGGGAGTGGGGATCTGAACACAGAACGATTCTCTTTACAGCTGTGAGATTCAGAGTGGGGATCTGAACACAGAACGATTCCCTTTACAGCTGTGAGATTGGGAGTGGGGATCTGAACACAGAACGATTCCCTTTACAGCTGTGAGATTCAGAGTGGATATCTGGGGTTTTATTGTTCTAGATCCCAAGGGTCTCTCAAAGGTCCTTCTACGGAAACATGATGCTGATGGTCTAACAAATGAGCAAACAGGGAATTCAATTTAATTTAACACAAAGAGACGATTTTACAAAGCTGATAGAGGAGTTTACTAATGAGAGTTGAGTGCATGTACAATGCTTTGCAATGCTCGGCCGAGGAGAGGTACATTTTAAGTTCACTTTATGATTTCAAGTAAATTTAAAGTTATTCATTGATTTTGTTTTTCTTCATCTCGTTCTTCACTTATCTAAACATTTTTTGGGGGGGCATTTTAGGTTTATTTTTAACCATTTTGAAGAAATTCTAGTAATTCATATTGTTTATCAATCAAATGTTTATATATTACATATAGTTTTACTTCATTAATAAATGTTATACAACCAAAAAAAAAATCAATGGAGACGTGTGTCTTTATAAATGTCAGGTGCACTGATAATGGTTTCCAGAACCTTACACCCATGTACACAAACTGGATTGTCAATAAGGCATCTGATAAAATAAACAGAAGACTCTATATTTTACAATGTAATAACAATTCTATTTTCATTATTTAAATACAATAATGTTCAGTTTCAAACAATTAAAACTAATGCAGTTCACTAAATAAACATCTATTCAACTTCATAGTATGTTTTCTGAAACTCTTTATTGTGCTATCAAAAAAAAAAAAAATCCCATATTTAGCCAATAAAACACAGACATGTTTGAGCAGAGCAGTTAACAGTCCAGGAGAGGCCATTGATCTTTGAAATCTAATCTTTGAAAATGAGTAATTTTTTACCATTACAGCCCTCCAGTTCCTTGTGGGGCTCAAATTCTAGGGCTGAAAAGTAACCAACTCACAGAAAGAGGTGGACAGAAAACTGTAGGAAGCAAAATGCTATCATTACCAGTCCTTCCACCTGGGGTTATATTAAAACCTGTCCTTCCTCAGGTCAATTGCATCCTAAGGTTCAAACAGGATTCTTTGTCCAATGAGGACTGAAGGGCCTCTATCATTGGCTTACAGTCTTGTCTGCCACCAGAGACGGCAGCTGATTGGTTAACACAGGAAATGGGCCAGGATGAAAATAATAGTCTAGTTTAATAAATTGCAATCAAGTGAAACATGACTCTTAAGTCAGTGGAGTGCAAGGGCTCCCACCACAGGTTTACAGGGCTTTTTAATGGCTGTTCCCACGGTAACGAGCAAGGAGAGGGAAATTGTACATCCTGTACGAAACCTCGGATCAGGTCAGTTTAATTCCCAACCCCAATTACAGAGTGCCTGACACAGCATCTCTTCCTGAGACCAGGGATCGCCAGCATTGAAAATCAATTCAAATCCAAACACGGGGGCTCTGCAGAACACAAGGCTGCTGTGATCACAACTGCACACGGAGAGCTTGTGGACTAAATGCTTATTTCTTTAAAATGTTTGTGATTTAGACATTTAGCCTGATGCCAGGCTTTTCTAAAAAAAAAAGAAGTTTGAGCCAATGACTGTTTAATTAGAAAAGGCATATTTGCCAATTTAAAGAAGGGGCCTGCAAGTGACAGACAAAAAGAACAGACTTCACCTTTAATGGAACTACCATGGGGAATACAGTATGTGTTCAATTCCATTAAAAATACACAGAGCCCTGCTCATATTTACAATCTGAAGTGATTGACAAGCCAGATGAAAGTTGCTGAGGGCGATCTTTTGCACACACAGTTAATATGAGACTCTTACATCTGGAGAACACTTTGTCCAGCTGTGATGAAACTTGCTGAGGACATTCTTCATTGAGATGATCAGAATCAGAGGGTGTCTTTTTGTCTGTATGTTAAACAGTTGGATCCAAATGAAAGAAATACAGGGCAGATTTGATTATTTAAATGATTTATTCAATCATTATTTCTGTATGATATTAATCAAAATAACCCACTCTGTGCAAATAGAATTGGTCTTCTTGCTTCAACTCAGCCAGGAGTGTGAAGAAAAGTCCAGTTCCATAAATATATTTATGGTATAATAATTCAAACAAATGGATTCCATTTGTAATGTGTCTTACTTTTTACACAATAGATCATTTGGGTAGACACATGTGCTAAGAGTGAATAAACAGTAGCTGATGCCAGCTTGCTCTGTGCTGTATATTAGGGCTGTAGCTGTGTAGTAAAATGGTGGTTGTTGTTGTTGCTGTTTCTAAATGTTTTTTAAACCAAGTCTGAGAATCCTCGGCCTGAAACAAACTCACCCCGTCTGATTTGAGAGTGTTTGTCAGACACCGGCCCACTAGGGTTTATAAGCACAGTGTTACGATAACATTAATAACATTGATCCTTCTAAACATCACACAGATAACCCCACAGTAAAAATAGCACAGGCTCAACCTTCACATTCAGGGAGGGATCAGTCAAAGGGACACGACTGCTAGCCTCGGAAATTCATGAGCTAGAATGAGTTCCAGCCTCTTCAATAAGTTACTGTCCTTTCAAAACAGTTCAAATTCCTGTTCCAGATTGTAATGGGAAAAATCAACAGAATTGGATCAACACGGAACAACACGGAAAGATTGGAAATATTATAGAAAGGTAAGGAACGCTAAAACATACAATTAAAACATGAAGTATAGTCCAGGGAAACTGGAATTGCAAGAACTATTCTTGAGATCAGGCATTTCATAATGATCTGGGGGTAATTTAAAATGAATTTATTGTTACTTTTATTGGAGTTTGGTTTTGATGCCTCAAGCATCACTAACATTATTCAAAAGCATGCTTCATATAGAATTAGTTATAAAATTATTATTGCGTTTCAGCCCAGGTATTACGTGGGTTACACAAGAGAACATAACCCTTTTTCATAATATATACATTTTATAACAATCCAGTCAAGTTCATATTCCTGTGCTATGATAGTGAAACACTATTGAAAAGACCCAGATAATCCAGTGGGTTACATTTGTAGCCAGTTACGCACTGGACAAAATAAATAGTTTAAAAGTTCTTTATAATTCAGAAAAATAGACCAGAAACTGAGAAGCAGATTTCCCAAGAAAGACAAGCGACCAAAATATCTACTTTAAAAAGATGTGTTGCAGAGTTTTCCAATCCTAAAAATTCTAAAAAGAATAGCTAAACAGGAATTCAACAACATCAACCCCACAGAGCAACACTACAAATCTACTGAAGCCAGGTAACTAGTATTGTCAGGACTTTACTGGCAAACACCTTCTCTTTGCATCCACTTTCCATCCATTCTTTAATGTGAATGCCATCTTTAAACAATATGTGTCTCATAATGCCCTTCAAACGAGCACGACTGCACAAGTGGGTCTACAAATATACCCTGTGGTGTACTGTTGTCACAATTCCTACCCTTATGTGCTTCTTTCAAATGAGCCACGTTTGAGATCTGCAGGTATGATCTTTGGAGCTAAACTCTTTTAGTAGCTTGGCTGCATCTGAAGATTAGCTTCACCGGGTCAGGTTGAGTTGGTACCTGAACTAAATTTGTGGGGGTGACTGAATTGGGAACATTTGGTAGAAAATGGGTGTAAAATGCAGCTGTACATTATTAAATCCTGCCTTGAGGAATTCTGGAACTGCTTTACAACCACCTGGAAGCACTGTACCGCTCCTGTGAAACATGCACTGCGAATCAAACATATCTGGGTTTCATCTGCTGTCTCTTCATTAGTGGCCCATGAATCTTAATAAAGCAGTTTTGCTATCTTTCTGTGTAAATTAGATAGAATGAATCTCTGGAGTGTTTTTAAATTGCATCTCGCCAACCTTTATTAAATAATCGACAGCAATTGTTCTGTCCTGGGTAAGGTAACACAAGGACAGCTAGCAATGATTCTGTTTAATGGCAGCGCAGCAGTGACGCTACAATGAGACGAGGCATCTAGCAATGATTCTGTTTAATGGCAGCGCAGCAGTGACGCTACAATGAGACGAGGCTTCTAGCAATGATTCTGTTTAATGGCAGTGCAGCAGTGACGCTACAATGAGACGAGGCTTCTAGCAATGATTCTGTTTAATGGCAGCGCAGCAGTGACGCTACAATGAGACGAGGCTTCTAGCAATGATTCTGTTTAATGGCAGCGCAGCAGTGACGCTACAATGAGACGAGGCTTCTAGCAATGATTCTGTTTAATGGCAGTGCAGCAGTGACGCTACAATGAGACGAGGCTTCTAGCAATGATTCTGTTTAATGGCAGCGCAGCAGTGACGCTACAATGAGACGAGGCTGCTAGCAATGATTCTGTTTAATGGCAGTGCAGCAGTGACGCTACAATGAGACGAGGCTTCTAGCAATGATTCTGTTTAATGGCAGCGCAGCAGTGACGCTACAATGAGACGAGGCTGCTAGCAATGATTCTGTTTAATGGCAGTGCAGCTGTGACGCTACAATGGTGATGGGTCTGTTTTAAAATATCCGGATCACTACTGTTCAATATATGTATTAAATCAATTGCTGACAATGCTGACTTTTCTTCAGGGCAATACACTAGAATTATAATGGGAACTCAGTAGGATTTTTAATGGGTAAGTAACTGGATTGTAAAGCCTTGGTTATCAATACTCCAAAAGTCTTGTAAGTCAAATACAGTTTAAGTGACGTTGCTTGAGGTTTCTGTGATTACTGGCTGGGAGGAAGCTTTCTGCAGTCTGTACTTCAGCGCTCTGTACAGGACAGGTATCACTTACCCATTCCAGTACTTCTCAGGGTCTCCTCACATTCCCGCAGTGATCATGAGGGCTGGGACTTTGTGTACGTGAGCCCCTGATTAACATTTCATTTGTATTTGATTTGTTCACCTGTGTCAGGGTTTCCATTTTACACTGTGTGCTTTCTGACAAACTTGCCCTCATGCTAAACAGATCATCCTTACAATCAGGCAAAAGTGTCATGAGAAAGCAAACGCAGATGCACCCATCTTCCTGTTGCTGATGAGGCCCTGGATATGATAAAATACTCCTTTCAATTACATAAAGCACTTAATAATTCTTTATTACTTTAAAAAGCAGTGATAAAAAGTAGTAAAGATAATATTTTTTCTTCAGAATACATATGCCAAATTATAAAACATTTGTTTTCAATCTTAATTTAAAAGCAGCAAGAGATGGTGCCTCCCTTACAAATCATTCCACAGCTTTGGTGTTTTAAAGCTGAGCACTCTGCCACCTGCCTTCTTTCTGTGTGTGGGCAGTAAAAGCAATGTCCCTAACCTTTCATCTCCCAGATCTACTAACGCTCCTATTAAGAGAATGCTGCTTATTGCATGTGTTACAACTTGTATTCGCGTGAGCAGGTCACTCACTTATCGCTGGACACTCTCAAGAGTAAGTGAATGTCTAGCTCTGTGTAATCTACTACATGGTGTGTGGAATGCTTGAAGCTGCAGGTTACATGTTGTGTGCAGGGTGTCTCTTACTGTTATAAAATACAGGGCAGCACAGTTTTAATCACAATGAGACACCTTACACACATAGCATAGAGATTGCAGAAGAGATCAGAAACCTATGATAGTAGGAGTTTGTTCTCGATCTCCGCAATAATGTTGCCAGGAGGCTCCGCTTTTAATGCAGTAGGTTTGAAAAGACAACAGCAGCACTGTTTTGGATCATACAATGATCCTTAGGATCCGCGGCACAACACAATGAAACGAATCCCAAACCCACCAGCTGTTAGTTTAGGTTCTTCGTGCTCCGAAACAGCGCTTGCAAATCCAAGCATTTATAACCATTACATTGTAAGAGTGGGAATTTTCAAATGTGTTTCAGATATTTAGAAGGGTTACACTTGCAGTCATGTTTTCTGAAGCAGACAACAGAAAGTAATAATCTGATCGGGCATTGCAGTGTGGCACGGCAGCAGATTAGTAGTTGTGTCTTGTGTTGCTATTTGTGCTCTGTGTATAAAGTTGAATTGCTGCTTCTTTTTTTGGATATTAGAATGGGGTGTACTTTGTAATGCGATATTAACACTGCAGCATTCCTTACCAAATTATCTTCAACAATCCAGCTGCGACACTTGAGTGGCAATGCAAGGATTCTGTATTCATGTATTAATTAAAGTCTAAAAACACAGGCAAGGGGTCTCTTCAGAATAAAGCTTGCACACTCCAGGGGCAATTAATCACCGAAACACCCTGACCTGCCACTGAAAAACATTAGCATGACATGCCTTTCTCTGCAGGGATGGAAACCCCAAATCAACACATGCATTTGTATAGAGTTTGAACTTTGCAAAGGTCAAAGAGATTGCCCCCAAGCCACAAGTTTAAGTTATTAACTTTGGAACTGTCAGAGCTCATTAACTAATGGAGTGTTCTTTTCTGTTTCAGTTATCACACCCTGGTGAGTTTTTGAAAAGTCTTAACAGAGCTCTTAGAATCATGTCTAAACTCCAAGTGCCTTAGGTACACCAGAGTGCATCCATTGAGCTGTCCCCCTGCAACACTCTGCTCCTAGTAAGAAGTGCCCTGCTGGGAAAACAATGGTGGAACTAAAACCTTATAGTCACTGCAACCCCAAACAGTCTGGAAAAGAGCCTGGACCTTCTGTGAAAGACATGATGTGTTCATATTTACAAGAAATTTATATCAATTTAGTTAATAAATACAAAATGGATATATTTTTACATACTGACTTGAAAAGGGGAATTATAAATTACAGAAAACATGTCCAAAGGACTCAAAATTGCATAATAAATATAACCGGTGTGTTTGGGACTGTACGTGTACTGTGCACAAGTGTGTGCTACATAGTGTAGGTGTTCTTGTTTTTTAATGTCCTCCCGCTGACTTCCTGGCAGTCCGTGTGGGTTGCACAGACAAGCAAAATGATGACAGATAGCTTTAAGAACTGACCCAGCAAACTTCAGTGCTCTTTATAGAACAGGACAGGTATCACTTACCCATTCCAGTCCTTCTCAGGGTCTCCTCACATTCCCGCAGTGATCATGAGGGCTGGGACTTCGTGTACGTGAGCCCCTGATTAACATTTCATTTTTATTTGATTTGTTCGCCTGTGTGCTTTCTGACAAATTTGCCCTCATGCTGTAATGTGCATTTAGAAACATATTATAAGTCATGAAATCTAAATTTTAAAAAAGAGACTACAGATTTTAAAAAAGAGACTCCACAGCAGTGTGGAGTAGTGGTTAGGGCTCTGGACTCTTGACTGGAGGGTCATGGGTTCAATCCCCAGTGCGGGACACTGCTGCTGTACCCTTGAGCAAGGTACTTTACCTAGATTGCTCCAGTAAAAACCCAACTGTATAAATGGGTAATTGTATGTAAAAATAATGTGAAAACAATAATGTAATTGTATGTAAAAATAATGTGATATCTTGTAATAATTGTAAGTCGCCCTGGATAAGGGCATCTGCTAAGAAATAAATAATAATAATAATAATAATAATAACCTGATATTAATGCCCTTAATCTTCTTTATATATAACCTGTTGTGGTTTAAGCGTTCACAATGCTTTGTCACTGACATTCTGAGTGTGAGAACTACACTCCCAGTGGAATTGTATGTGTCCCTGCTGCTAATAGTTTTCAATAAGGACATGTAAGCAATAGACATTACCATCCGTTAGCTGACAGTGAGCCGTATAATTACCAAGGTAATAATCAGGGGGTTATTGAGATCAGAAACGCTGGGAATGGTTGAGGAATCACAGTGTGGGGCTGCATATACATGTTGCATTGATTTGCTGGTAAATCCCCACCTTTCTCCAGTAAGGTCCATTATTTCATCATCTTTGCCACAGATAAATAGCAATGAGGGTCCACGGTGGCACACTGCTTTGGTTAGGTGTAGACAGAGGTGGCACTCTGGTTCCTCAGAGCTGCTTTGGTTAGGTGTGGACAGGGGTGGCACTCTGGTTCCTCAGAGCTGCTTTGGTTAGGTGTGGACAGGGGTGGCACTCTGGTTCCTCAGAGCTGCTTTGGTTAGGTGTGGACAGGGGTGGCACTCTGGTTCCTCAGAGCTGCTTTGGTTAGGTGTGGACAGGGGTGGCACTCTGGTTCCTCAGAGCTGCTTTGGTTAGGTGTGGACAGGGGTGGCACTCTGGTTCCTCAGAGCTGCTTTGGTTAGGTGTGGACAGGGGTGGCACTCTGGTTCCTCAGAGCTGCTTTGGTTAGGTGTGGACAGGGGTGGCACTCTGGTTCCTCAGAGCTGCTTTGGTTAGGTGTGGACAGGGGTGGCACTCTGGTTCCTCAGAGCTGCTTTGGTTAGGTGTGGACAGGGGTGGCACTCTGGTTCCTCAGAGCTGCTTTGGTTAGGTGTGGACAGGGGTGGCACTCTGGTTCCTCAGAGCTGCTTTGGTTAGGTGTGGACAGGGGTGGCACTCTTGTTCCTCAGAGCTGCTTTGGTTAGGTGTGGACAGGGGTGGCACTCTGGTTCCTCAGAGCTGCTTTGGTTAGGTGTGGACAGGGGTGGCACTCTGGTTCCTCAGAGCTGCTTTGGTTAGGTGTGGACAGGGGTGGCACTCTGGTTCCTCAGAGCTGCTTTGGTTAGGTGTGGACAGGGGTGGCACTCTGGTTCCTCAGAGCTGCTTTGGTTAGGTGTGGACAGGGGTGGCACTCTGGTTCCTCAGAGCTGCTTTGGTTAGGTGTGGACAGGGGTGGCACTCTGGTTCCTCAGAGCTGCTTTGGTTAGGTGTGGACAGGGGTGGCACTCTGGTTCCTCAGAGCAGGCTGTGTTGACTGCATTCAGCTGCTCTTTTCCTGACATCACGTGCAGCAGCTGTAAGAAGGACTTGCTGCACCCCCAGCTCTACACTGTTGCAGGACTGAGCTATGAGAGGGCAGGCTGAAAGAACAGAATCTGTTTAGCCAGCAAGAGTTTGGTAGGAAATGATTGAAGTCTTTGAAATCTTAAAGGTTTACATGGTTCACCCTAATCACTACTTTAAGATTTTCATTGCTCTCCAAATTGTGCTGCTTCTAAATCTATAGTCAGCCCTGTTCACAATATATCTGCTGATTAGGCTACTCAGAAAACACATTATTTCTGAAAGGCAATGTTAAAAGACCCACCTAGGATAGAGATCTTTAAAGACTCCTAGAAAATATTCTGAATTTAGAATGAGGCTGTGTTTTTATGGCTAAATACAGTTACAAATTAAAATATGAATTACCCTGTATAAGTTATTTGAAACTGAAATGTTAGGATTTGTATAGTTTGGAAGTGATTTCAAGTGAGCAGCCAGACATATTTTGAAGTAAAATGAAAAAATACATCTTTAGTAATTTGTTTTCAGTCGCGACACTGTGTTTTAGAGCAAACATCACTGGGAAACTTGTTTGTTCAAAGAAACTGTCTGAAGGGCCACCAAGCCCAGAGTTTTATAGCTCATCAACACTTGAATTAAGACCCTAGCAGAGTAGATTACTGGAAACAATCTGCACAGGCCAAATACCTTCCAAATGATGTCCGCTCTGTAAACACAGCGATGAACTACTCCTTGTACAGAATGTTAATCCAATGTCAATATCCACAACGCCAAGGCAGCATTAGCACAGATATGCTCGGGATTGAACTGTGGGTCTATGAAGCACAATGAGTTGGGTGGGTTGAACAGGGACACACACACACGCGTCTATTTCGCAGCAAATGTAACAGGTCAGAGCCTGGCTGCAAACTGGAAAATAAGCATCTTAACCACTGTGCACAAGAGGCTTGTACGCAGGTGTAGTTTATAGAGCTTTTAACTTGGTCTCAGCTGCAGGCAGTAACTTGCCTACATTTTAAAGATGTTTTCATCTGGTTATTCTTTGTATATTTTGGCTGTTGTTATCCATATTGATAAAGGGACAGAGAAGGCATTGCTTGTGAGATATCGTACTACGATTTATATATTCAGATACAGTAATTTTCATATTTATTTGAAATGTTTATTATAACTGCTGTGTTGTGTAGAGATACTACAACAGTGGGAGAGTGCCATTTCTCAAACCACCCTTCAGAAACTCGGCTTTGAGGAATTAAATATTGATCTAATCAGACACCACAATAAAGAAGGATGGAGAACACACACATTAAACAGGTGCAGTAAACTAAACGGCAGCATTTCCACTAGGATGGTGTTTGTTTAATTTCACAGTATAGTAAATGGAATAAATAACATACTGAGTATAGGGGCTGATACTGCTCTCGAGAGATTGGCTAATTGTTTAGTAGTAGTAGTAATTGTGTTGAAGCCTGGACATGTATAAACTTGACACCCCCATCACAAAATCCCCAACCTCTCTCAGGGTGTCCCATCAATGCGTTGAGCCGACCCGCCCTTGTGATGAGCACATTGTCAGCAAGGTGCATAAAACCTGTCCTGTAAATACTGTCTTTTATTTAGAGGTGGGTGTGGCTATATCGAAGCTGTTCATTTATTTAGAGGTGGGTGTGGCTATATCGAAACTGTTCATTTATTTAGAGGTTGGTGTTGAAGCTGTTCATTTATTTAGAGGTGGGTGTGGCTATATCGAAGCTGTTCATTTATTTAGAGGTGGGTGTGGCTATATCGAAGCTGTTCATTTATTTAGAGGTGGGTGTGGCTATATCGAAGCTGTTCATTTATTTAGAGGTGGGTGTGGCTATATCGAAGCTGTTCATTTATTTAGAGGTGGGTGTGGCTATATTGAAGCTGTTCATTTATTTAGAGGTGGGTGTGGCTATATTGAAGCTGTTCATTTATTTAGAGGTTGGTATTGAAGCTGTTCATTTATTTAGAGGTGGGTGTGGCTATATCGAAGCTGTTCATTTATTTAGAGGTTGGTATCGAAGCTGTTAATTTATTTAGAGGTTGGTATTGAAGCTGTTCATTTATTTAGAGGTGGGTGTGGCTATATCGAAGCTGTTCATTTATTTAGAGGTTGGTATCGAAGCTGTTCATTTATTTAGAGGTTGGTATTGAAGCTGTTCATTTATTTAGAGGTTGGTATTGAAGCTGTTCATTTATTTAGAGGTTGGTATTGAAGCTGTTCATTTATTTAGAGGTTGGTATTGAAGCTGTTCATTTATTTAGAGGTTGGTATTGAAGCTGTTCATTTATTTAGAGGTTGGTATTGAAGCTGTTCATTTATTTAGAGGTTGGTATCGAAGCTGTTCATTTATTTAGAGGTTGGTATCGAAGCTGTTCATTTATTTAGAGGTTGGTATTGAAGCTGTTCATTTATTTAGAGGTTGGTATTGAAGCTGTTCATTTATTTAGAGGTTGGTATTGAAGCTGTTCATTTATTTAGAGGTTGGTATTGAAGCTGTTCATTTATTTAGAGGTTGGTATTGAAGCTGTTCATTTATTTAGAGGTTGGTATTGAAGCTGTTCATTTATTTAGAGGTGGGTGTGGCTATATCGAAGCTGTTCATTTATTTAGAGGTTGGTATTGAAGCTGTTCATTTATTTAGAGGTGGGTATTGAAGCTGTTCATTTATTTAGAGGTTGGTATCGAAGCTGTTCATTTATTTAGAGGTGGGTGTGGCTATATCGAAGCTGTTCATTTATTTAGAGGTTGGTATTGAAGCTGTTCATTTATTTAGAGGTTGGTATCGAAGCTGTTCATTTATTTAGAGGTTGGTATCGAAGCTGTTCATTTATTTAGAGGTTGGTATTGAAGCTGTTCATTTATTTAGAGGTTGGTATTGAAGCTGTTCATTTATTTAGAGGTTGGTATTGAAGCTGTTCATTTATTTAGAGGTGGGTGTGGCTATATCGAAGCTGTTCATTTATTTAGAGGTGGGTGTGGCTATATCGAAGCTGTTCATTTATTTAGAGGTTGGTATTGAAGCTGTTCATTTATTTAGAGGTTGGTATTGAAGCTGTTCATTTATTTAGAGGTTGGTATCGAAGCTGTTCATTTATTTAGAGGTTGGTAGAAGCTGTTCATTTATTTAGAGGTGGGTGTGGCTATATCGAAGCTGTTCATTTATTTAGAGGTGGGTGTGGCTATATCGAAGCTGTTCATTTATTTAGAGGTGGGTGTGGCTATATCGAAGCTGTTCATTTATTTAGAGGTTGGTATTGAAGCTGTTCATTTATTTAGAGGTTGGTATTGAAGCTGTTCATTTATTTAGAGGTTGGTAGAAGCTGTTCATTTATTTAGAGGTGGGTATTGAAGATGTTTATTCATTTAGAAGTTATTAGGGCTACACAGAATCTGCCACATAATTATTATTATTTATTTCTTAGCAGACGCCCTTATCCAGGGCGACTTACAATTGTTACAACATATCACATTATACATTATTTCACATTATACAGATATCACATTATTTTTACATACAATTACCCATTTATACAGTTGGGTTTTTACTGGAGCAATCTAGGTAAAGTACCTTGCTCAAGGGTACAACAGCAGTGTCCCCCACTGGGGATTGAACCCACAACCCTCCGGTCAAGAGTCCAGAGCCCTAACCACTACTCCACACATAAGTTATAAGCTGTGATTTATTTGTATGAACCCAAGCCTTTTTCTTATTGCTTTTGGACCTTGGTGAGATCTTGATCTTTCAAAGTAATATACAAGCTGTGAATGAGCGGAGTGACTGGGTAGGCCTGCTGCTTCCTTATTTCAAATATTATTCTAAGCTGGGCTCCAGACCGCCAGACCAAATTAGCTTCAGGAACTGCTTCAGTTAAACAAACAAGAGACGCACCTGTCCTGTAATGGAAGCTCTGTGTGGGCTGAACTTACGGGGCCAAATGCCCACCTGGGACTCAAACAGCTGGAGTGGATTGAGCTGCAAACAGGGGGAAGAAACACAAGTGCTCACTCTCTGACTGCTCAGATCGAGGCTCATCGGTTCAGGAACCTGCCTTCAAATACAGAACCTCGACAAAGCTAATAGAGTCATTCAACACGTATTATAATAACACTACCATTATACTGCCATTCCCTCTTAGGGTTTTTATCCTGCGGGTTTTCAAGAAAAACAAATTATAGAAAGCAAGCTGAGCTCTCCAGTGTGGTCACATTAATAATGAACATGCAACAGCTTGGCTGACTCAAGCAGGCAGTTAGGTGCAAGGTGGAGCACTTCTATGAGTTTTGCAACAGTCACCCAAACTAATAGCTTTCTTAGTGACCAGGATAGAAAGCACAGTCACATACTGAACAGACTTGAAGACCAGCATCCCCCTTATATAAGGGTGGTCAGGTTCAATTGGAAATCAATTTACCAATTTAACCTGACCTCATTCTCACAAGTCTTTTCAGTACCAATGCAATCAGGTTAGTCTTAACGTGGTCTATTCATTCTCACGTGGCTGTAGATAGGGGTGGCACTCTGGTTCCTCAGAGCTGCTTTGGTTAGGTGTAGACAGGGGTGGCACTCTGGTTCCTCAGAGCTGCTTTGGTTAGGTGTGGAAAGGGGTGGCACTCTGGTTCCTCAGAGCTGCTTTGGTTAGGTGTGGACAGGGGTGGCACTCTGGTTCCTCAGAGCTGCTTTGGTTAGGTGTGGACAGGGGTGGCACTCTGGTTCCTCAGAGCTGCTTTGGTTAGGTGTGGACAGGGGTGGCACTCTGGTTCCTCAGAGCTGCTTTGGTTAGGTGTGGACAGGGGTGGCACTCTGGTTCCTCAGAGCTGCTTTGGTTAGGTGTGGACAGGGGTGGCACTCTGGTTCCTCAGAGCAGGCTGTGTTGACTGCATTCAGCTGCTCTTTTCCTGACATCACGTGCAGCAGCTGTAAGAAGGACTTGCTGCACCCCCAGCTCTACACTGTTGCAGGACTGAGCTACGAGAGGGCAGGCTGAAAGAACAGAATCTGTTTAGCCAGCAAGAGTTTGGTAGGAAATGATTGAAGTCTTTGAAATCTTAAAGGTTTACATGGTTCACCCTAATCACTACTTTAAGATTTTCATTGCTCTCCAAATTGTGCTGCTTCTAAATCTATAGTCAGCCCTGTTCACAATATATCTGCTGATTAGGCTACTCAGAAAACACATTATTTCTGAAAGGCAATGTTAAAAGACCCACCTAGGATAGAGATCTTTAAAGACTCCTAGAAAATATTCTGAATTTAGAATGAGGCTGTGTTTTTATGGCTAAATACAGTTACAAATTAAAATATGAATTACCCTGTATAAGTTATTTGAAACTGAAATGTTGTACAGTCAGCACCGCTTCATCGGGACGCCTCGGGAGATGTAAAAATATCCAGAATAAGGTTGTTTGACCAAAATCCATATACACAACACATCAACATGCACAACACTCCACTCTCAGCTCTCCAGCGCTGTCATTACCAGCACCTTAATAATAATGAGCACTAGTCTACACACTCCATTCACTGCACCTTAATAATAATGAGCACTAGTCTACACACTCCATTCACTGCACCTTAATAATAATGAGCACTAGTATACACACTCCATTCTCTCCAGTGCTGTACTTTAGTTGGCACAGATCTAACCCCTGGTTCTCTCCAGCACTCATGTTGGTTGTGCAGCTGGTTTTCAGTCAGCAGCCTCTAGCACAGCTCATAGTCCACATGCGTTTGCAGACAGTGCTGCCATTGTTTGATGAGCTTCCCTTTAACAGTCCTAAGCCATGCAATGTTTCAGAATAGTTCTCCTGGACGCTGTGGTACTTTTGCTGGAGATCGTCCTCAAAGGGTTTTCGCACTGAAGAAAAGTCAAAACAGGTCTTGGTTTCGTCTTGTTTTTAAATGTATATAATTTAATTCAGTACGAGGATGAACATGTGTTTTTCATGTTTGAATATGTACTTTAATTTTGAATTACCTTAAAAGTTAGATTTGCACAGTAACTTTGCAGTTAATATTTACTATGCTTTTACTATATTAAATTTCCCAAAAGAAATGCCTTGGTAGTAAAAATTAACTTTTCCAAATGAATTACCTTCCAAAAGAGTACAATCTGTCCAGTAGAGCTGTTATTGATTATAGCAACACAAAAGGAACATGGACATGTTTTCCTCTGAATTCATTTCAAACAGTGTTTGAATATTTTAACATTATTTCTGTAATTGTCTCTCTGCAGAGACAACTCCATGCTCATCACATTTATTGTTAGCTCTAAAAATATAATTTACCTTAAATGCATATTAATGCAAAATCTGTCCCACAAATGCCCACTTGTTTGTATCACTCTGTATAAAATGTTTAATGTTTTTTAAAGTAATCCTGTTATGGTATTTTTGTATGCTCTGTATTACAGTGATTTTGTCCTGACATTGTGGCAGAAGTACTTCAGTAATCTAACCCTCCAATCCTCAATGCAGGCTGTTCAATGGAGGTCTCTTCAGTAATCTAACCCTCCAATCCTCAATGCAGGCTGTTCAATGGAGGTCTCTTCAGTAATCTAACCCTCCAATCCTCAATGCAGGCTGTCCAATGGAGGTCTCTTCAGTAATCTAACCCAATCCTCAATGCAGGCTGTTCAATGGAGGTCTCTTCAGTAATCTAACCCTCCAATCCTCAATGCAGGCTGTCCAATGGAGGTCTCTTCAGTAATCTAACCCAATCCTCAATGCAGGCTGTTCAATAGAGGACTCTCGTAAGCCCTACACTGCTTACTGGGCCAAAATTGACTGAAGCAAGCCGTCAAAATCCAGCAAGCCTGTTGCTGTGTTTAAACAGGACACATTTTGAAAGGACACAAACATGCTGAAGCTGGATATTTTGCAGTCTGGTTAAGCCTTGTGTATATTTTATTTCCTGTCCCCCTTTTAAAGATGTCTTTATTACTTCCTTTTTTACGTTCATAAAATAAATATATGTTTAACCAAAGCGGTTGCTATAATGTTACAAAAACAATAAATCACAAGCAAGCTGCACAGAAATCAACATTGCAGAGTTAATTTAATTCTGGTTTTGAACTTTTTATACTCCATTCAGAAAGAAAGAAAACGTGGTGCTTAGTAAACTCGCCGTCCTCTGTGTGTTGTAGCTCAGCATGATTATGTTTTTAAATGTTGGCACAAGCGTTGCAGGTCATCTCTGGTCTGGTTGTTTGGTATAATGTGCTTCTATCTGCAGCTCAAACTAAATACTTGACCAACAAACCCGCTCTGCTAATACTGAGCGACGCTGCTCCAGTACAAACGGGACGGATGGGAAGTGGGCTGTAGTAATATTCGGAATGGTCTCACAGCGCCCCTTACGGGCATATAAAACATGCTGAGCTATACTGAGCACCAGAATGACTTTGAGTCAGAAAGTGAAATTGATAGTAGCATTAAACTGTGTTTAAAAGTGAAACAAGGTTGAAACGCTAGTTATGGGGACTTCACAGAAGAGGAGGCATCGATCCTCACCGGAGATCAAATAGAAGATATAGAGGTAATTTTAAATGAAGGACATGTGTCCTGGAACACTCTGGAAATGCAATATAAACTCGTGTGACGGTTTTGTATCCTGCTAAAACTGTATATTGTGCACACGGACGAAATGAGAACCACAGCCATACTAATTAACGGACGCTACACTCGCAGGACCCGTTACAGAAGAAACACTAGTGGCATTGGATTCTATTTAGAAGGTTTTAGTTGAGAATATATATATATATATATATATATATATATATATATATATATATATATATATATATATATATATATATATACACACAATTAAAATACATAAATACAATTAAACTAAAAGATACATGGTGCACAGCTTTTTTATTTATTTATTTAGATCCCCACTTCTGTTGGCGACTGCGATTTTTCTAACCCGATGAATTCTATGTGTGAATATAAAGGTGTGCTTGTCAGGCAGGCTGCGACGCTGGCGCCGGCTTTGCTGCAGTTGCCTGCGTTTTGATTTGAAGGGTGTGGAGGAGAGGGGCGGACAGCACAAGCTTTCTCTGTTCAAGTTAGCAAAACGAAAACCAGGGAACTACAAACATATATATTAGTGCCACGGCTCATAGAGGCAGTGTGACGCACACTGTGTTAGGATGAAGGCTTCAGCATTATCCATTTAAAAGTTAATTTGCCTGGTTCCAAAGGTGAGGTTATTAAAAAGAAATAAAAAAATATCGGGAACTTATCGTGGACTTTCACGGACAATTATTTTCTGCTACTTTATTAAAAACTACTTTTCACATCGGAGAGAATACACGAAAATTATGTTCATATTGTCAGGTATTTTATAAGGGTCGGTTTGAAAGCACATTAAACCTCTGCAAAATGATTTTAATAGTGATAGTAAAATATTTATAAGGTTAAATAAAATAAAATGAAGGGTATTCCCCCCCCCCCACCCCAGAGAAGCCGAGTGAGAAGAGCGTTAAGGCAAGATACTTGGAAGGAAAAAAAATAAAAAAAACGCCAGTGGAATATATAAATGCGCGTTTCATGTTGTGTGATTAACTGTATCAAATATAGAAAGCTGTTCGATAAAGACACGAGGAAGCGGGTTCTTCCGAAGCGGTGTGATGATAATGACCTGCGCTTGAACGATACTGAGATGTTTCTAGGAAAAGGAGGGTATGCCGATGTCGGCGATGTGGCGAGTGTTTCAATCACTCTCGACTCTTGTTCTGCGCGCCTTGACAGAACCGCGTTGTTACTTTCCAGTTCCTCGCGTGTCTAACAAAGGTGTTCCCGACCAGGTGTTTGCCTCGAGAACAGCAAAACCAAGAGGTTTACTCAGATCTGAAGCTTGAACAGAGAGCATCAAACACGCAGACTAGGCTTTGACTCGCTTGTTTTGGAAACACGATATTGACAGCCATCAATCCTGTCGCTTCATCCTTTATTTGACATGTTATTATTATTGTACGGAACGAGCAGTTGCTGTTTTGCCTTGGATAATACTGCTCGCCTGGGCTTATTACATTAAAACAAGAAAGGTAAGTCCCGCTTTCATTTTTCAGATACAGGCTGCTCAGAGAAAGGTGTGTTCAGCATTGCACTGCCTGTAAACCAAATGTTTAGGAATCAAACATAAATCGTAAGCAACACATTTAAAACTCGTGTTAGTATTGATATAATGTATACTGTAATGTTTAAACTTTGCGCTGCCACGATATTGTACTGTGTTCTCAAACAGTATGATGAGTTAAATACTGCTGAATAATATCTATATATTGTACTGTGTTCTCAAACGGTATGATGAGTTAAATACTGCTGAATAATATCTATAAACTGTACTGTATTCTAAAACAGTATGATGAGTTAAATACTGCTGAATAATATCTATAAATTGTACTGTATTCTAAAACAGTATGATGTAAGGAACGCAAGGCACGCTTAAACAATATTTGCGATTCTCAAAACACTCCTTTCCACATTCCGACTATCTAAGGAATAAAATACCACTGTTTTTCACAATTCCGACAATTGACAAAATTCTGACTCTTTGGCTTGTTATGTCCTCATTAACTATCATGTAGGAGTTCAAAGTGATACGCAAGTTTTCGTAATGTTTAAGGAGACTTTTTGTTTTAAAAATGTACCGACAGGTTTGGTCTGCCCTGAAAAGCGTATCACCCCAGCGTTCTCCATAGGAACTGGGATTCTGTCCCCTGCATCTTGTAAAGCATTTTGTGACGTCGTGCGCTCGTGTTGTAGCAGGTATATGGGTAATGCTACCACTGATGATTATTACTGTTTTATGTGCACGTATTTACTGCATTTATTATTATTTGTTTATTTAGCAGACGCCTTTATCCAAGGCGACTTACAGAGACTAGGGTGTGTGAACTATGCATCAGCTGCAGAGTCACTTACAACAGCGTCTCACCTGAAAGACTGGAGCACAAGGAGGTTAAATGACTTGCTCAGGGTCACACAATGAGTCAGTGGCTGAGCTGGGATTTGAACCGGGGACCTCCTGGTTACAAGCCTGTTTCTTTAACCACTGGACCACACAGCCTCCTTACTTTACTTGTTTGAATGACTCGCAAAGCCAAGCATTACTGATGTATGAAGATAATAATGATTTTAACGCATTTATCGCAGATGGATGTGTAAATCAGCAACTTGTTCATTCTATATAGACTCAATATCAAGCTTTTATAAATAATGCATTCACTTAAAAATCGCCCTTAGATTAAACATTTTGCTGTCCACGCGTGCGGCAGAAAGTGACCACTGCCCAGCCTTCATTATTCTACCACCAGCGGACGTAAATATAAAAATCTCATAGCAAACAAATACACGTTTAGCAATCGTATAGCAATCGTATATATATATATATATATATATATATATATATATATATATATATATATATATATATATATACACACACACACACACACACACACACACACACACATATATATATATATATATATATATATATATATATATATATATATATATATATATATATATAATGTTATAGCATAACATATATTTAAAACAAAGTTGATGTGTGTTTTATTCATTAATATTGATGTGTGTTTTATTAGTTAATATATTTTATTTCCAGGATGTTTTGTATTTTTTCATTCTATCAACCTTCATTCGTGTACATTGTAGTAGTTCAACCTCTTCTAATACATAAATGTGTGTATAACAATACGGATCATCGACGTACGTGCCTCTTATTAAACTTAAGATTTTAAAAAAAAACTCTACTGGCTTTAACCATTGCACTGGTGGAGATGGGGGGGAAAGTGCGCAATGAATAACACGGAATGACAGGAATTAGCAGTTCCAGTGTTTAGAAGCCAGTTTACAATTTAGTTTTTTTAAATAAATGGTACCCCAAACCACGAAGAGCTCGTTTTCAGCCGTTTCCTTTAAAAACAAGACATACCCCAGTAATAAAGCACTCTTTGGAGACAGTTGAATCCGAGTTCATCGCGTTTGCTGATCTGTTTTTGTCTTGTTTTCCTGGGAGGAAGGCGATCGACCTGTTAATATGCATTTTGTTTTTACTGATTGAATCCTGAATTGACTGATTGTACCGAAGGATATAATGAGGAATGTGTACTCACCGAATTCCCTTATTTTAGGGGATTTTGTTTAATTATCGCTTCAATTTTCCGACAAAGTGCAAAAAAAAAAAAAAAAAAAAGTTCAGAAAATTGTTTACCACAACGCTGAAATACCGACACCTTTGAGTATAGAGCCCACTGTACTGTATTCTCAAACAGTAGCCCAATAATGTGTGGTGAATAATATCCATATACTGTACTGTATTCACAATGATGTGTTTAAATACTGCTGAATAATATCGATATACAGTGCTATATTCTCAAACAGTAATGATGTGTTTAAATACTGCTGAATAATATCGATATACAGTGCTATATTCTCAAACAGTAATGATGTGTTTAAATACTGCTCAATAATATCGATATACAGTGCTATATTCTCAAACAGTAATGATGTGTTTAAATACTGCTCAATAATATCGATGTTTAATTATATTTTACACTGTTTATGACATTCAGTGAATTTTCACTTTTGGGTGGTTTTAATGTAACACGGTTGGAACGGTAGGTATACAGCAAAACAAATCACTGGTATTTTATTATTGTAAGCTACTTAACTGTGTATTAGTTAACGCGGCTGTGGTTGTAATACCTGTAAATTGTATTGAAATATGACAAATTTGAATTTCTGTTGTACTTTTTTAAATCGTTCGTTTTTATAACGTTCTATTGGCCCTGCTGTCCCTTGTATTGAAACAGGCAAGTGGGGCTTACATCCTGGTATCTGACAGACCATCACGCGTTCTTAAGCCTGGTCACACCTGGAATAATGAGAACGATTTTTAAAAATCGTTCCAGTTCAAATGAATGGATGTGGTCACACCACACAACAATAACGATCATTGTAAATGATAACGATAGCTATCGTTTCCATCGCTTTCAGAGTGATTTTCCCCTGCTACAACGATAACGATAAATGATCCTGGCCAATCAGGGCTGTATTAAATGTGACATCATCACCTACCTAGTGTTATTTTATATATCATCTTAAACACGATACACAGTAAATACAGGCATTGCAATGATTTACTACAGAGAAGACTGTCCTCCACTGTTCCACCGCAGAACATCACGTCAGAAAACTGGTTCATATACATCAAGGAATCTTTTTTTTAAATTATGTGTTATAAATGATTTGATAAACAGTTATTAATGTATAATTATAGCACAAGCACGATGTATAATCCTATATGCTCCAGAAAGACATGCATATTGCAGTTGCTTTTTTGTTGTTAATAATAATAATAATAATAATAATAATAATAATAATAATAATTAGTATACATATATACCTAATGTATGGAGTATCGTCTCTCGTCATATTCAATAAGGTGTAATCAGCGATACATTACATGTTCTTATTGTGTTTTACTTTAATGGGAAGTGTTTGTACCCAAGGCGACCGTGCATACTTTCTTGAGGCAATACCCACGGCGCGATTTTCAGCACCAGCGAGTGCGTGGCATCCCCCTAACTCCTCCCTACTTTGTAGCATTCTATGTCCCCACACTTGTCTTCTCGGTCTCCTGCGCCTTCTGTTGATCAAATACAACAGGAGTATTTCTTCATGTTCCTCATCACTGTCCCTCATCTTGCTGGAAATAAAAGTAGGCGTGTACTAAAAAGTTGATTGGCATCTGCTGGCTTTTTCGTTCTGGTGTGACCGCGCCATAAATGATTTATGGTTATCGTTATCGTTCCAGGTGTGACCGGGGCTTTATTCATGAGTAAGATTTTAATGAGCAGCCCGCCTCCAGGTACAGTCCTGTGCAGTGATAACCCCAATATTATATACAAGGTAAACTATTGGGGTGGAGATTTTTGCTCTTGGTTTCTGCAATGATGACGGTCAAGATCACCGACACCGCTATACTTGTTGGAGGGATGCTCTTGGGGTTAATGTTCGGGGGTGTAAATGCAGTTTTCAAGCTGAAATCAAGCTGCTCAGGAAGCTAAACAGAAAATCAAAATGTCTATCCCTTCTACGTGGTCTTCAATAAGACTTTACTGGAAACATTAGTTGATATTTTCAAGATGGTTAAAAGTTTGCAACGTATTCATTTTAAGGGCACTACAAATTTAAAATGTGTATTTTACTGTTAGACCGACATAAAATCCAGCAGCTCGAATCAATTAAAGGTCTTTTGCTTAACCTCAAACATTAAGAACTAATGTACTTAAAGGGATCAAATGCAAAACTCTAATGAAAACAGATGAATAATTCAAGCAGCCATTATTATATCCAGATTTTAATTGCAGTTTGACTCCACATCAGCAAGGTGATTTAGAAAAAAAATTAAAGTAGCTTTTCGATTTTTTAATAATGCATATTGTGTGCTTGTTGGAAATATTTCAAGTTTTCATTGACAGTCAGCAGACTCTTTGAAGTCAAATAAATTAGGTACAATCAGCAACTCGTTTTGTAATCACAGTCCCCCTGCCTACCCAAAGTGCTCATAAGAAGGCACTCTTATACCATCTGATAGACAGGGTCAGTTGTTCATATAAACACATTGTTCATCATCAGCAGGTTTGCGTGCTGTGTACATGTCCAACCCTTCATCTCTTTCTCTTTACAGACACTCTCATGGGCACCCTGGCGCTGTGAGCATCACCATGTTAGCCATCCAGAACATGTCCCAGCTGCTCCCTCCCTTGAACTCCAATGGGACGGTAGGCCAGGGGAACGGGACCCAGGATGAAGTTGCGGCGGTGCCAGACCCCCCACCGGTCAACTTTTCTGTCTCTGCCATCATCCCCGGCCTGTCTATGACACTGGGCGCCATCTCCAACATCATCGCCTTGGTCATCCTGGCTAAATCTTACGCCCGCTTCCGACGGCGCTCCAAAGCCACCTTCCTTCTGTTTGCCAGCTGCTTGGTGGTGACGGACTTCGCAGGACATGTGATACCGGGAGCATTTGTTCTCCGGTTGTACGCTGTACACAAAAAATGGAGCGATATTGACCCCACGGGAGCGTTGTGTCAGCTCTTTGGGGCAAGCATGGTCTTTTTTGGGCTGTGTCCACTCTTTCTTGGCTGTGTGATGGCTATTGAGCGCTGTGTGGGAGTCACCCGCCCGCTCCTGCATGCTTCTCTGGTGACCTCGACCCGTACTAAGCTGACACTCTCAGGGATCTGGCTCTCTGCTCTCTGCATCTCCCTGCTGCCCAGCCTGAATGTGGGCAACTACTCTATACAGTTCCCCAATACCTGGTGCTTTATCAGGGTGCATGGCCCCAACCAGAGCTCAGACCTGGCCTTTGGACTCCTCTTCTCCCTGCTCGGCCTGGCCTCCTTGGGAGTGTCCCTGGTTTGCAACACCATCAGCGGGCTCAGCCTGGTCCGTGCACGCTGCCGCAAGCGCACCTGCAACCGGAGAGCCAAGTCCCACGACATTGAGATGGTGGTGCAGCTGCTTGGGATCATGGTGGTGTCCTGCATCTGCTGGAGCCCCATTCTGGTGAGTCTTAGTCTGGTACTGTAGGGTGGAGATGCAACAGTCGACTCTTGATCGATGTGGCTTTTATTTTGTGAGCCTCGATTCTTTAATCAGGTGCTTTACTTGTGTGGTGACTAAAGTTCTTTCTCTTTGTATTTGTTTTGTAACAATAGATGGCACAATCTAATGAATGTATTATTGATGTTTAATATTCAGGTTTAATATTAACATGCTTGTTTTCAGTTTTGTTTTGTATTTTTTTGGCTTCTTGCTTCTGACTACTATAGGATTATTGAGGCTTTTTACCTGGTATCTTAAATTGAAGTGAAGTCACCTTAATAATAATGAGCACTAGTCTAAACGATTATACTTGCTAAACAACAATATAAGCACTAAGAAGCTTAATGAAAACTCCCATCGTTTTAAAAGCCCAAAACTGTAACATAAACATTGACTTCAGCTGCTCAGCTCAAACAGAAGGGCTGATTGCAGGAGGCAGGAAGCAAAGTGGTGTCTCTGGAGGGCTAGATTACAAAAGCATTTCGAAATCTAAAACTGGAGGCGGACTGTTGTAATCAATCATCATCTGTTTCTTCACAACAAGCCACATCGTGTTTAGCAACACAGGAATGACCAGAGGGCTTCAACACTGGAATGAGAAAGTGACCAGAGGGCTTCAACACTGGAATGAGAAAGTGACCAGATGAATTCAACACTAATGAGAAAGTGACCAGAGGAATTCAACACTGGAATGAGAAAGTGACCAGATGAATTCAACACTGGAATGAGAAAGTGACCAGAGGGCTTCAACACTGGAATGAGAAAGTGACCAGATGAATTCAACACTAATGAGAAAGTGACCAGAGGAATTCAACACTGGAATGAGAAAGTGACCAGAGAGCTTCAACACTGGAATGAGAAAGTGACCAGAGGGCTTCAACACTGGAATGAGAAAGTGACCAGATGAATTCAACACTAATGAGAAAGTGACCAGAGGAGTTCAACACTGGAATGAGAAAGTGACCAGATGAATTCAACACTAATGAGAAAGTGATCAGAGGAATTCAACACTGGAATGAGAAAGTGACCAGAGGGCTTCGTAGCTCAGCTGTTTTGCCTTATCAGCGTCCAGATTAGAGATACATCACAGAGACTGCGCTTATTAAAGAGACATATCACAGAGACCGCTGTACACTTTGAAAAACTGCATTTTAAAATTCTCTGTTTCAGTCTTAAAAAATGATATTGCAGTATTCATATTGCATCCATTACTATAAAAACTGTGTTGCAACATTTAAAAACTGCATATTTAAAATTTAATCACATAAGAGGCAGCAGCGTGGAGTAGTGGTTAGGGCCCTGGACTCTTGACCGGAGGGTCGTGGGTTCAATCCCAGGTGCGGGACACTGCTGCTGTACCCTTGAGCAAGGTACTTTACCTAGATTGCTCCAGTAAAAACCCAACTGTATAAATGGGTAATTGTATGTAAAAAAATGTGATATCTGTATAATATGAAATAATGTTTAATGTCATATCTTGTAACAATTGTAACTTGCCTTGGATAAGGGCATCTGCTAAGAAATAAATAATAATAAGATTAAAATGTTCTTCTACCTGAATTTGGTATAATTAGACATTTTCTCCATCCAAAGTATTATATACTATAGTATTATATAGAAGGAATTTTGTCCAATGTCAAACACATTTGTATATACTGTATTGTTTTTTGAGTTTTGCATCTTCAAAAAAGGCAGGGTTTTCTCCTGGTGAAAAAATCTAATCAGTATTGACCTATAAGTACTGTTTTATTAACTCTGTGTTCCCTCCTGTTTCAGATCTTCGTGGCTCTGTCAGTCAGCCAGTCGCTCAGCAGCTCACAGTATGACGTGCGACACTACGAGTGGCTCATGTTCCTGGGGGTGCGGCTGGCTTCCTGGAACCAGATCCTGGACCCCTGGGTCTATATCCTGCTGCGGAGGGCCGTCCTGAGGAAGATCTATCAGATTGTGATGAGGCAGGGAGACCTCAAGGGCAGCAAGCTGGGACGATGGGAGGCCAGCTCCTTCCAGAGCTGTGAAGGGACAGTCATGAAGCGGCTCTGACCCACCTGCGCACACCTTTCTTCAGCTGTGCTTCATGAACCCTCCCTGGGAGAGGAAGCAATAGGGTCTGACCCACCTACGCACACCCATCTTCAGCTGTGCTTCATGAACCCTCCCTGGGAGAGGCAGCAATAGGGTCTTCTGCAACTCCGTTGGCTCAAACAAGGACCATGGATTTTGCTTTTTCCACATTGTATGTGGAGTACATGAAATGTGCCTCAAATGTTTCTGCTGGAAGCTTGTTAGACTGGGATAAGCATTTGGAAGCAGTGTAACCAACATCACATTGATCTAATCCAATAGGACAGCCGGCGGAGAAGGTTATGAAACTACATCCTGCTGTCGGCCATGTTGGCTCAATCTGCTGTCTAGTTTGACACAATGCTGATTCTGTGTTTGGCAGCAGTTTGAAAATCACCTCCTACTCTCAGGAATCTGCTGGGAGAAGGTGAGACATAAGAACATAAGATCAGTTAGGAAGGAGAGCAGCCCATCTGGTCCATCTTACTTGTTTGGTTCCTAGTAAGCGATTGATTTCAGAACAGCTTGGAAAACCATCGCACAAAATGTGGAGTTCGAAATAGTGACTGGGGTTGACTGCACAGAGTAGCACTCTTCAGAAGAGGCAATGGAGTTCTGTGCAACCTTTAACACGAACATTTCTGAATGAGAGGAGGCCAATCAGCCCATCAGTGCTGGTCCTAGTAGCTGATTGTATTGCTGGATAAACCTTACCAACAAACTCAGTGGCACTTCAGTAATCCAATGGTAGCAAAAGGGCAGCTACAAGGATGAGGCTGTCATTGGCAGAATGGTAGCACATAGCTTGACATTCACTGGTATCACAATTAACCATTACACACTGCCAGTTAGAGCTGGGACAGACATCGCTTTCATGTTCAGATATTCTTTCTTTAAACAGTTATTGCAATATTTTTGAATTAGGTAGAAAAATAACCGTGGCACTCTTATTAAATGACCTGTTAAAGGATGGAAAGAAACGCTGGTATGTGCGTGGAATGTGTGTACTTGATTTCAGACATCGATTATGTGTTTCCTGTGCATGGTATCTGTAATATAGTAATATATAAACTCTGTGACATGAATGAATAGGAACATGGTTATTTTTGCCAGTATACATTTCAAGCAATGTGATATCATTTTGTAGTTTCTTTGATTACATGATGTTAAAGAAAATATCTAAATTATGTTCATCTTATTTTTTTTTAATTATGTCACAATCCTAAAATTTTAGGTGCTGCAAAGCCTTTGGCCAGAGCTGTAATACAATGTATTTAAGTCTGTTTGTCCTTCTTTGCACTGTGACACAATACACTCCTGTGCAATGTTTGGTCTTTGTTACTTCCTTTGTCTTAGAACATCAGAACATTTTGAGCAACATTCAGTAACTTCTTCAAACCCTCCTCCGATCAGGAGGAAATCTGTGCAGCACCTTGCAGAGCCCCACAGAGAGGAGAAGCACAGGCATGTGAAGACAACTGGATTTCATCCCTAATGAAACTGAACTGCAATTGTAGCTGTAAATTAAAATGGCAGATTACCCACATGTTGTTTTGGCAGTGTACATGTAAATAATGTACCTTACAAATGTTTTTTAAGTAAACCTATAAATTCCCTGAATCAGCTGAAATAATGTACCGAAATATCTCCAAAGATTCCACTTTCCACTGTCTATCTACACTGCAATACAGATTCCACTTTCCACTGTGAGCTATCGAGCCATTAGCAAGTTATTACCTGAGTAACACAGAGCATCATTAAACAAGAAACACAAAGAACAAAAAGATTGCTTGCAGAAAATGCCTTTGGTGCTGTGGACCGGGGGAAGATTAATGCTAGCGTGTGATGGCTATATAAGGTATTTTACTTCATCACTGCTATTAGTTTAATAGAAGAAAAATATCACATTGATAAAAACATATGTTTTTCCTTCAGCAAAAGAGGCAGATGTCAGGGTGCCAATGACTGGGGGGCTGGGGGTGGGGTTGATCCCTTTAAGTTTCTCCAGATAGTTTTATTTCCACGTTTCCTGTTTAACATGTTTTAAGCCGAACAGAACAGAAAGGAACCCTTTAAAAATGTGTTCATTGTATGATGACATTTTTTGCCTTCTCTGTGCTTTTTTTCAGCACTTCAGTACCAATCAATGATGATGAGAAAGCGTCTCCTGCTTTTGCTTATATTAAGGAAGATTACATAGTATTCATTTCGTCAGTAAAGAAGTGATAACATTTCATTTGATCAGAAAAGGAATACGATGTAATCTTATTACACCTGGATCAAAAAAACTCCAGCCAAGATCAGCAAAGAAATTAGCCTTCGTAAAATACTTAGTTAATTTAGATTGTCAGAAGGCGCTTTCTCAAGATCATTAATTGGTACCGAAAAATGGAATAGGCAGGAAATGTCATCATGCAATTAACAAGTTTTTAACAGGTTCCTTTCTGTTTGAAGGGATGCCCATCACCTTACATCATGATAAAGGGGGGATCTGGAAATACAACCATTCAGAGAAACTGAAAGGGTTTGCCTACATGGATTACTATTCACCAGACTTAATCAGAATAACGACTTCAGAAGGAAAGTCCTGTTTCTGCAATCAGAGCAGCTTCTAAACAAAACTCACAAAAGCTGATTCGTGACTTAATTTATTGGACACAGTCAAAAAATAAGATATTTAACACATTTCATCACCTTTAATAGTTTAATAGTAGAAAGTGGCTGAAAAAAATCCTAGTATTTTTAATCATGGCAAACGATCCAAGCAGAAACTGCAATAAAAGAAATATATACAGAACTATGTCATATTAAATGGTAAGAAATTAAATATTTTGATACAGGAAGGGCCTGGTTTGCAGATTGGACACTGGAGGATAGCATAGAGATAGAGAAAGAGAAAGAGAAAGAGAAAGAAAAAGAGTGAGATGAAAAGTGGAAATCAAAAATATTATTGGATTACTACTGCATAATGTAATAACTGTACTTGTGTAGAAATGAAATTACAAAGACAATAAATTCATTTATTCACAAAAAAGTTTTTTTAAAAGTAAAAGATTCCACTCTGAATATCAGCATGAGTCTCTGCATTCACTTTCAGTATGATATTAATAATAATAATAATAATAATAATAATAATAATAATAATAATAATATTAGATCAAACATTGCCAAAGTGAAAATAAAAACCCCAGAGCTTCCCCGTAGCTTGGAAGTTGTTCACACAATTTCCATACTGTGCCAGTTTAAGAACTTCACAATCTGATCACTTTATCACTGAGACACGCAAACATTATGTGCAAACCCTTATGAGTGAGGCTAAGGACCCTCATTTGTGAGGCTTCTTATCACTGAGACATGCAGACATTATGCTCAAACCCTCATGTGTGAGGCTCCTTGTCACTGAGACACACATTATGTGCAAACCCTCATGTGTGAGGCTCCTGATCACTTAGACATGCAGACATTATGTGCAAACCCTGATGTGTGAGGCTCCTGATCACTGAGACACACATTATGCTCAAACCCTCATGTGTGAGGCTCCTGATCACTGAGACATGCAGACATTATGCTCAAACCCTCATGTGTGAGGCTCCTGATCACTGAGACATGCAGACATTATGCTCAAACCCTCATGTGTGAGGCTCCTGGTCACTTAGACACACATTATGCTCAAACCCTCATGTGTGAGGCTCCTTATCACTGAGACACACATTATGCTCAAACCCTCATGTGTGAGGCTCCTTATCACTGAGACACACATTATGCTCAAACCCTCATGTGTGAGGCTCCTTATCACTGAGACACACATTATGCTCAAACCCTCATGTGTGAGACTCCTGATCACTGAGACACACATTATGCTCAAACCCTCATGTGTGAGGCTCCTTATCACTGAGACACACATTATGCTCAAACCCTCATGTGTGAGGCTCCTTATCACTGAGACACACATTATGCTCAAACCCTCATGTGTGAGACTCCTGATCACTGAGACACACATTATGCTCAAACCCTCATGTGTGAGGCTCCTGATCACTGAGACACACATTATGCTCAAACCCTCATGTGTGAGGCTCCTTGTCACTGAGACACACATTATGTGCAAACCCTCATGTGTGAGGCTCCTTGTCACTGAGACACACATTATGTGCAAACCCTGATGTGTGAGGCTCCTTATCACTGATGCAGACATTATGTGCAAACCCTCATGTGTGAGGCTCCTTATCCTTGTGCAGCAGGACCCTCGCTCACACAATCAGAAATAACAGAATCTCTACAGTAGAAAAATGGATGCTGTTGTTGTTTCTCTGGAACCGTAGGGCAGAGAGACACCATTGTTTCAGACCAATTCATTCACAAACCAGTTCAGAGAGAGAGTGCCTTTAGTGATGACATTCTTACCAAAGAGCTCGAAGCACAATTGGAAAGACCTGCCATTCTTCACAATTCATAAATACTAAAGAATAGATTTTCTAAAGTAACAAGTTCATTGATGTCATATCTTATCAAAGTGTAATGAAATAAAACATGTGGGAGAGACCAGTACAACAACATATCAAATACAAAATCACCTATTAATATAAGAAATGCAATAAAACAGACATTACATAAACTCTTAAGATTTGTAGATTTAGAAGACACGAGATTAAACAGTAAATAAAATCAAACAGATAAACACACCTTGAATGACCTATAGTTTTAGAAGAGATCAAATTAGAAAATACAGAAATAAAGGAGAACAAACGATGCACGAGACAAGGAGTGTGGAAATAACAGCGCCCGCTCCGCCTACATTCCAAAACATGGACAACAGTTCAGATAAAATGGCCTAATACTGCCATCTGGTGGTCATTTAATGAAAATGCTGGTTCTAATAAACCAACATTTCTTTTTTAAATCTCAGGAGCCTTTTGAAATGAGTCGAATTAACCTTGACCCCCGTTAAAATATAAAGACATTTCTGAAACTGACGCAAGTAATGCATTTAAACAAAGCTTAAAACACATTTTCATGCAGAGGCCTTTTTGTAGATTGGGATGGCCTATTTTAGAATTTTGTTAATATGTATTTTCTTTATTTTTTTATTTTTTTCCCATTTGTTTTGGATGTTTTTTTTTAAATATTTGATTGTATATTATATTATATTATATTATTGTATAGTATATTTATTTGTAATGTGAAGCACTTTGGGATGCCTTGGTATGAAAGGAGCTATACAAAATACATTTGATTGACTGATTGATTAAAATACACCAACAAATAATACTGACAGTATAACCAGGACAGTGCTGTGTAGAAATAATAAATCTGCCGCTGAATTTAATGGCAACAATCCTTCTATCGGTTTCAATTTTCCTCTCTACTCGGTTTTCACAATTATTTCATTTGGTTGATAAATTAAACACAACCGTATTTTTTACCATGCTTTTATTTTCAATAGTTTTTGTCATTCAGCATAACAGGGAGTTTGAGATCAGAGACATTTTCTTGAATTGCTTTTTGAAATCAACTTCACTGGTTCCAATACATCCACACACTACATTCTGTTCAAACTACATTGTGGAAATAGCCCTCAGCATTGTTATATTACCTGGACCAGGCAGTTCTGGCTCTGGCAAGTGTATCATTGCGTACTCTAATATGTAATATATAGTCATTTGTGTTTAATACCAGAAACACATCATTAACAATGTGGCATTCAAAAACAAATACCACTAAACAAATAAACAGTGTGCATTGACCTGATTTAAGCAGCTCTGTCCGTTTACTCTGCAAAACAAAAGCAAACACCTCCTGTGTGCAAACATTTCTTCACTATTATGAATTATAATGTATACACAATGCAGACCTTTTTAGAATAAAAACATATTCATATTATAGATTACTTTATAAAATCTATATAATCTAATCGGACAATCACACAGCTTAGATCCAATGTCAATATTATCATGACTCTAGTAACAGGGATGGAAATAAGATTCCTATTGATCTACCCACTGTAGCTCCACTTGGAAAAATCATTTTGAACAGTGTTCAGAGCAATTCCCAAAGCGGAGTTCTCAGAAGAACTTAGGTTTAGGTTTAGGGTTTAGGGTTAGGGTTTAGGGTTAGGGTTAGGGTTAGGGTTAGGGGTTTAGGGTTAGGGTTAGGGTTTAGGGTTTAGGGTTAGGGTTAGGGTTAGGGTCACACTCGTTTCCGTGCTAAAGGTCTTGTTTTGTAGCTTGTAGTAATACCTTTCAAGACATACCTAGATTCAATTGATACCACCTGTGGTTATTTAAATATTAATTAAAAAAAAAACAAAAAAAAACCTCCCATCGAAACGAACAGGCCGTTTTTTCGCCAAATGTAAACGAAACATATTTAAGGTCGTTATTTAGTGTAGCAGTCGAATAAAAACTTGAGTGTTGTTTTGTAGCTTGCAATCATACCTATCCAACGATACCTTGTATGAGGTGGTAGCACCAGGGGTTATTGAAATATTAATTTTAATGTGATTCCCATTGAAACGTATAGGCGTTTTCACAAAAAAAAAAAAAAAACGTTAAAAACACGCACAATAACTCGTGCCATTTAGCGCAGGTGTGGAATTACAACCCAGGAACGGTCTCGTTGTGTATATTACACCCTTATCTGTATAACAATGCCCTATCTGAAACGATAGCACCTGGCGTTTCGTATTTATAGGGAAAATAAGAATTTTGCACCAAACCGCAACTTTACAAAACCCCATAGGATAACATTGAAATCCACAAAACACAATTGCTTTTTTTGAATAAAAACTCTGTTTTTCAACGGATTGGTCTCAAATTTGGTACACAATTGCTACCTATTACCCTGAATGGTTTCTCTAGGGCTAGAGAATGGTTTCTCTAGCCCTTACTGTTCCAGAGAAATAAAAAAAAGAAGTGAATTTGCATCTGCCAGTAATCTTTTTTTTTTTTCTTATAAATCAGTTTTTGCAGGATTCATTACAAGGCCACTGAATACTGTTAGAGACTAATTCTCTGATACTACAGCCATTTAAATGGAGCTTCTATCTGGTTGCACAGCCGAGAAACACTTAAAAAGGTTCTTATCAAATATGCTGCAATCTCTCGGTATGAGTCAATCTAAGGCAAGCTGCTGCATTTCAAACAAAAGCCCCATAAACCTGTGCTTCTACATTTATTATCTGCATATAATACAAGTACTCTGTAGCAATTTTCAGCAACCTACCACATTCGCTGATTCTTTGAGAGCCTGCCAAAATTGTTCCAAATGCCCCATAGGCTTAAAGCAGCGGTCGCCTTAGTTGAATGGGAAAAAAGCTGAATTTTGCAGGAATCGCTCTAAAAACACTGGGATCAGTTACAGGCTGTTAGTCTGATACTACAGCCCTTGAAATGGTGTTTCTACCTGGTTGCATGGGTTCAAAACTCTTCCAAATGTACTTTTTCAAGGGGTCTGCAATGCACTTAGAAGTGGCATTTAAGGACAGGGGCAGCGTCGGAACCGAAAGGCCCAGCAACCTGTGCTTTTCAACCAATTATCTGCATGTCCTACAGGTACTCTGTAGCAATTTTCAGCCACCTACCGCATTCGCTGATTCTTTGAGAGCCTGCCAAAGCTGTTCCAAATGCCCCATAGGCTTAAAGCAGCGGTCGCCTTAGTTGAATGGGAAAAAAGTTGAATTTTGCAGGAATCGCTCTAAAAACACTGGGCTCAGTTACAGGCTGTTAGTCTGATACTACAGCCCTTGAAATGGTGTTTCTACCTGGTTGCATGGGTTCAAAACTCTTCCAAATGTACTTTTTCAAGTATTTGAATGGTTGCCGACTCCACTTCTTAGGGGCTGCTGCCATCTACTGGTGGAAAATATTTATGACAAGTTACTCTTATTTGAATTGCTAAAAAAAATCTGATTTCTGCAGGAATTCTTCTAAAAACACTGCAGCCCGGCCTCATAACACCCGTGCACCCGGGGGGGACGTGCAGGTATTTTTTTCCCCCAGCAGACGGGTCCCGGCCTTACACTCGGGCAGGCCCGGGGAATGTTAGAGGTCGTCCCTGCCGCCCCTGGTCGCTCACTCTGCCTCCACAGAGGACACCTGTTTAAATGCACCGTCTCATGATCTTTCTGATTTTAATAAAGTGCTTTAGACTCAAAACCTTGGCTGTTTTCATTGGTCGCATGTTCCTAGCTATGACCCCTGGGCTTGCACTCCCGCACTGGGCTTGTGTCCCAGGCATCCATTCCCCTGCCCTGGCCGCATCCATGGCTGGTGAAAAGGATGGAGCATCCCAAAGCCCAGCATCCGGCTGGGATGCAAGTGCAGTCCCACTCCCAAGCTCTCCCACTCTCCAGCTCTCCCACTCTCCGTTGCAGGCACGCAGCTCCAGCTGTGGCCCATCAAAAGTGTGACTCTAGGTTAGGGTTAGGGTCACACTCGTTTCCGTGCTAAAGGTCTTGTTTTGTAGCTCGCAGTAATACCTTTACAGGCATACCTTGATTCAATTGATACCACCTGTGGTTATTTAAATATTAAAAAAAAAAAAAAAAAAAAAAAAACCTGAACGGGACGTTTTTTCGCCAAATGTAAACGAAACCTATTTAAGGTCGTTATTTAGTGTAGCAGTCGAATAAAAACTCGAGTGCGGTGTTGTTTTGTAGCTTGCAATCATACCTATCCAACGATACCTCGTATGAGGTGGTAGCTCCAGGGGTTATTGAAATATTAATTTTAATGTGATTCCCATTGAAACGTATAGGCGTTTTCACCAGAAAACGTAAAAAACAGAAACGGAAAAAAGCTGAATTTTGTAGGAATCGCTCTAAAAACCCTGGGCTCAGTTACAGGCTGTTAGTCTGATACTACAGCCCTTGGAATGGTGTTTCTACCTGCTTGCATGGCTTCAAAATCCTTCCAAATGTACTTTTTCAAGGGGCCTGCAGTGCACTTAGAAGTGGCATTTAAGGACAGGGGCAGCGTCGGAACCGAAAGGCCCAGCAACCTGTGCTTTTCCACCACTTATCTGCATGTCCTACAGGTACTCTGTAGCAATTTTCAGCCACCTACCACATTCGCTGATTCTTTGAGAGCCTGCCAAAATTGTTACAAATGACCCATAGGCTTAAAGCAGCGGTCGCCTTAGTTGAATGGGAAAAAAGCTGAATTTTGTAGGAATCGCTCTAAAAACCCTGGGCTCAGTTACAGGCTGTTAGTCTGATACTACAGCCCTTGGAATGGTGTTTCTACCTGCTTGCATGGCTTCAAAATCCTTCCAAATGTACTTTTTCAAGGGGCCTGCAGTGCACTTAGAAGTGGCATTTAAGGACAGGGGCAGCGTCGGAACCGAAAGGCCCAGCAACCTGTGCTTTTCCACCACTTATCTGCATGTCCTACAGGTACTCTGTAGCAATTTTCAGCCCCCTACCACATTCGCTGATTCTTTGAGAGCCTGCCAAAATTGGCTTAAAAACTCATTAAAATGTACTTTTTCAAGTATTTGAATGGTTGCCGACTCCAATTCTAGGGGCTGCTGCCATCTACTGGTGGAAAATATTTATGACACCGGGGAAGCAAATGCTGTTACTCTTATTTGAATTGCTCAAAAAAATCCGATTTCTGCGGGAATTCTTCTAAAAACACTGCAGGGGACGAGCAAGTGTTCAGCCCGAGCTCGCGGATCTCCAGCCGGGACCCATAACACTCGTGCACCCGGGGGGGGGGGCGTGCATTGAATGAATTCATTCATCGCTGTTCACACGGGACGCGGGACCAGGGCTAACCGCCGTGCAGGTCCCCCGGGGGACGAGCAAGTGTTCAGCCGAGCTCGGGGAACGATAGCCCGGCTTCATAACACTCGTGCACCCGGGGGGGGGGCGTGCATTGAATGAATTCATTCATCGCTGTTCACACGGGACGCGGGACCAGGGCTAACCGCCGCAAGTGTTCAGCCGAGCTCGGGGAACGATAGCCCGGCTTCATAACACTCGTGCACCCGGGGGGGAAAGTGCATTGAATGAATTCATTCATCGCTGTTCACACGGGACGCGGGACCAGGGCTAACCGCCGTGCAGGTCCCCCGGGGGACGAGCAAGTGTTCAGCCGAGCTCGGGGAACGATAGCCCGGCTTCATAACACTCGTGCACCCGGGGGGGAAAGTGCATTGAATGAATTCATTCATCGCTGTAGACCCGGGACGCGGGACCAGGGCTAATCGCAGTGCAGGTCCCCGCACTGGGCTTGTGTCCCAGGCATCCATCCCCCTGCCCTGGCCGCATCCATGGCCGGTGAAAAGGATGGAGCGTCCCAAAGCCCAGCATCCGACTGGGATGCAAGTGCCGTCCCACGCCCGAGCTCGCGGAACTGCAACCCGGCCTCAGAACACTCGTGCACCCGGGGGGGACGTGCATTTAATTAATTCATTAATCGCTGTTCACCCGGGACGCGGGGCACCGGCGAACCGCCGTGCAGCTCCCCGCACTGGGCTTGTGTCCCAGGCATCCATCCCCCTGCCCTGGCCGCATCCATGGCCGGTGAAAAGGATGGAGCGTCCCAAAGCCCAGCATCCGACTGGGATGCAAGTGCCGTTCCACTCCCAAGCTCTCCCACTCTCCAGCTCTCCCACTCTCCAGCTCTCCCACTCTCCCACTCTCCGTTGCAGGCACGCAGCTCCATCTGTGGCCCATCAAAACTAGTGTGACTCGGGGTTAGGGTTAGGGTTAGGGTTAGGTTTAGGGTTAGGGTTAGGGTTAGGGTTAGGGTTTAGGGTCAGGGTCAGGGTCAGGGTCAGGGTCAGGGTCAGGGTTAGGGTTAGGGTTAGGGTTAGGTTGAGGTAGGAACTTTGTTTCCCTGAGAACTCCACACTTGGTTGGTTTTTCAGGGAAAGAAAGATGCACTGGCCATCTGGCTCTTTTTGGATTTCTTTCTTTGTTTTTTTTGTTTTGGAGCTCCTTTTCTAGTGTAGGTCTATCGTGGATTTTCTAATGTTCAGGCCTAGCGGGAAAGTTGTTTGTAGTTTGTTGATCCAGTCTTTTTCTCTCCATTTCCTTTCTCCGATTGTCCAGTTCTGGTTCCTCTCCAGCCCTGTAATTTTCAGAGATTCCAAGTTGTGTTGTAGAAAGTGTGCTACTAGAGGTGTTTGTGATTCTTTTTTGTGTTTGATATTATAGATGTGTTGTGTTAGTCTTACTTGGATAGTGTTGCCTGTTTCTCCAATGTAAATGATTTTGCATGTATCGCATTGTATTGCGTAGATGCAGTTCCTGCTGTTTTGTGTAAAGGTTTGTGGAATGTTGTATGTGATGCCTGTGGATTGGCTCCGGAGGGAGGAAAGTTGCTTGAAGTGTCGTGATGCTTTTGTTGGTTTGCGATTAAGTGAAGGCAGTTTACTGGACACTAAATAGTTGGTCAAGTTTTTGTTTTTTCTGTAAGCTGAGATGATCTTGTGTCCTGTAAGAAGGTTGGTGTCTTGTAATTTGTTGGTTAGGTTTTGTTTTATCTGTGAATTAGCTGCCACACTAAAATGTGAGTAGGTAGTTATGAGTGGAATAATCTTTTTGTTGTCTCTAGGCTTTTGTTCTAAGAAGGTTTTCCTTATTCCTCTGAGGAAGGAACGGGAGTACCCCCTTTGTCTGAGTGCTGTGAATAAAACTTTGGTAGCTGCCTGGAAGTCAGTATGTTGTGTGCAAATTCTGTGGAATCTGAGTAGTTGTGATTTTATTAAACCTCTAAACGTGTGTTTAGGGTGATAGCTGGTTTTGTGTAGTAGAGTGTGTGTGTCAGTTTCTTTAAAATATACTTTTGTGTCTAGTTGGTGTGTTTGTGAAAAATGTGGTCCTTTGTAAGTGGTGGTGTCTAAAAAGTTTACTTTGCTGGTATGTGTGGTGTATTTTACCTTGATGGACTGGTGGTGTGTGTTAAGTAACGAGATGAAATGTGTAAATTCCTCCATGCTATGTGTCCAAGTGCCCCAAATGTCATCTAGGTACCTGAAATAGTGAGTTGGTCTGTGTGGGCATCTGGGGAGGATTGTTTCTTCCCAATCGGCCATGTAGATGTTAGCATATGATGGAGCAAAGCGTTTCCCCATCGCTGTTCCTTTGGTTTGGAGGTAGAATTGGTTGTCGAATTCAAAGTCGTTTTTCCTTAAGCTGATTTCCAGGAGTTTGATCAGTTCCTCGTCTGGTCTGGTTGGATCCGGATTTAGATTTAGACATTTCCTGATAGCTGCAATGCCTGCGTTGGTCTCTATGTTTGTGTACAAGCTGTCTATATCTATTGTGAAGAGAAAAGCTGTTTCTGGTAGTTTGAGTGTTTTAATTTTGTCTATGAAGTCATATGTGTCTTTAAGGTAGCTAGTGTGTTTGGTGGATAGGGGGTTTAAAAAGTGGTCTATGTATTCTGCAATTCTATATGATTCACTGTTGCAATCCGATACTATCGGTCTGCCTGGTGGTATGGTGTGTGGGATAGTCCATGTGTCTGGTGATTTGTGTATTTTTGGTAGCATGTAAAAAATGCGTGCTCTGGGTGTGTCTGCCCCCTTGAGATAGTGTGCCTGTTTTCTAGTAATTATTTTGTGGTCTGTTAGTGTTTGTATTATTGTGTTAATTTCCTGAGCAGAATCAAGATAAATTGGTGCGTCTAATTTCCTGTAGTGTTCTTGATTATTTAGTTGTCTGTTGGCTTCAAAGATGTAGTCTTCTCTATCCATTATTACTATTGAACTTCCCTTGTCTGCTGGTTTGAAAATGATGTCGGTATGTTTTTGTAATTCCTTAAGTGCAATCCTTTCTGGTGCTGTTAGGTTGTCTTCTGTTCTGTAGTTACCTGGGTTCAGGCTGTGTATTGTTTTTAGATCTTCAAGAATAATCTCTGTGATTTCCTGTGGAACTTGGTTGTTATTTGGTTCCCAGTTGGATTTGGGTAGGAAGGGTATGTGATTTGAGTCTCCTTCCTCTTCAAAGAAGGTTGCGATTTTTAGCCTCCTATGGTAGTCTTGTGTTTCTGCTCGCAGTGTCTGCTTCTGTTTTGCTTCAGTTTGCGGTGTGGGTATGAAGGAGAGGCCTTTGCTCAAAAGGCTGTTTTGACTCTCTGTTGGTGTGAAGTATTTACATAGATTGACTATGTTGGATGCCCCCTCCCTGGAGATATTTGGGCTTGTGGGGTCTCCTAGTTTAAATGCTGGCACCAGTGCTGGAGCATATCTTTGGCTGTGTTGGTTGTCCAGTGGATGTTGTCTCCGCCAGCTTGGAATTTCTCAGTTGGTAATAGCGGTATGTGTGGTAGGTTGGCTGAGATGAATCCGTTTAGTTCTTCCAAGTTTCGTTGGGCCTGCATGTCTAGTGCTCGTGAGAAGTTCACCAGTGGCACTTTGATTTCTGCAGTTGGGAAGGTTGTCTTTGCTGACCTGTACATCCTTTGTAGGTTTTTGATAGCTGTCTCTTTGACTTTCTGGTCCTTGTTGTTGATTCCGAATGATAGGATCACTTTGGTCACTCCTCTATCTGTTTTGGCTTTGTCCAGAAGGTTGGCTGCATGTAGGAATTTTGCTCCGGGGTAGCTTTCAATCTGTATTTGGCTCTGGGTGTGGTCCGGGATTCTGTGGAGATTGGAGTCCCCAATGATGAGAATGTTCTTGTTAGTTTGCAGGCTCCAGTCTATGTTCTTTTTGTCCGTGTTGATGTGTCTGTGAACCTGGTAGGTTCTCCTGGGCAGTGTTGCTGGACTGTTGCTGAGTCGTCGGTTCTCTGGTAGTCTCTGGGTCGGGGTGTGGTGTGGGTTAGGGTTAGAGGTGGGGGTGCAGCGGGGGTAGGGGTTGGGGATGGACGTGCGGTTAGGGTTGCGGTTAGATTTGGGGTTGGGGTTAGGGTTAGGTTTAGGGTTGGGGTTGGGGTTGGGGTTGGGGTTGGGGTTGGGGTTGGGGTTGGGGTTGGGGTTGGGGTTGGGGTTGGGGTTGGGGTTGGGGTTGGGGTTGGGGTTGGGGTTGGGGTTGGGGTTGGGGTTGGGGTTAGGGTTAGGGTTAGGGTTAGGGTTGGGAGTAGGATTCTGGTTGGAGTCGGAGGTTGGTTCAGAGGGTTCAGTAGGTGTGTTGAGCTGGGCAGCATATGTAAGGGCTTTGACGTTCAGCCAGTCTTCATCTGTTTCTGTTGGTTGGTCTAAGGTGCTCCTCTGTCTGGTGTTGTTGTTTGGTTGCGATTGGTTGGTTGAGATCCTGGTTATGTCCTCTGAAATGTAGGTGGCCACATTGCTGGTGTGTGGTTTGTTGGGCCTCTTGGGTAGAGGTCTCTGGGGCAGAGGTTCATTGTCTGCCAGCACTGCGAAGGAGTTGTTGCTGAGGCTCGGCTGGGGTTGCTGGGTTGCTTGCAGTGGCTCCAGATTTTCTTGTGCTATTAGAAAGGCTGTCTGGAAGGTTGTCTGCTTGATCTTCTTCCTAAAATTCCTGTAGGCCCAAGTTTTTGCCTTCTGAAATGGTTCCTGCCAGTTCCTGGTTGGTATTTTGTGCAGGTCTGTTTGTATTCTGGAGAGTGTATCTTCGTAATGTATTTGCAGGATTTGAAGATTTGTGTGCATCCAATTTTTAGCATTGGCTGCTAAGAGTTCTGCCGTGGCTGGAGTTGGCAGGGCTGGTTTGATGTAGAATTGTAAGTGGTGGGTTTGTTTCAGCATTCCTGGTGGTACTTTGTTGTTAATGATAGCTTCATTAACGTTGTCCAAATGGTGGATTGTTTGGATCATTCTGTAGAAGGTCTTTACTGGGTGTATGGAGGATTCCATCATGCTGAAAGGAAAGAGTGGTTAGGGTGATGTGTTGTAGTGTTCCTGGAGTGTATGTGGGTGTGAAAAATGAGAGAATTATTGATTTGTAGCTTCTGTTGGCACCGTTAGGTTTCCACTACAAAAACAATATATACTTACCTTTCCGAAGTGCTGTGTAGGTGGGATGGGAGGTGGGCAAGTGATTGGTTTGTAGCTTATGTTGGCACCGTTAGGTTTCCACTACAAACACAATCAATACTTACCCTTCCGGAGTGCTGAGTTGGTACGGCAGTATTTAAGAGCTGGGAAAGGAAGGGGTTAGTTTTTTTTGCAAGATATCCTAAAAAGAGAGAAATGTTTTTCTGGTTAGCTGCTGTAAAGGAAAAAAAAGGTTATTTGCTGAAAAAGAAAAATGAGTTTAGTCCTAAATTCCTATTTAATCTATGGTTGGGGTAGCCAGGAGATGGTAGAGAATCCTGTCCTGTTGGATCTCTTGCCTTGGTCTCTGTTGGTTTCCTCAATTTCTAATTCTTCTAGGTGTACACAACGTTTCGCCTCTTCATTAGGCTTCATCAGGTGTTCTGAAAACTGAATGAGCTGGTTGCAGTATTATGCATTTCCAGTCTGGGTGGCTCCACCCCCTCTGGGCTGGGCTAGAAGCCCCTATTGTTCTGTCCTTAATGAGGGTGATTAGGTTGCTGGGGGTGATTATGTTGCCTTGAATGGCTGCTAATGGCTGCTAATTGCCCTACTTGTTTTTAAGGTCACCTTCCAGAGTCCCTTTGTTCAGTGTGTGTCACTCTGGAATTTGTGGTCTAGCTCTGTGGGAAAATAAAGTTAGCAAAAAAAATAAAAAATAAACATTTTAAAAAAACACATTTTGAATTTACCTTTGTTTCTCCTGAGTCAGAGGCGCTGGCCGGTTAGGTTGAGGTAGGAACTTTGTTTCCCTGAGAACTCCACACTTGGTTGGTTTTTCAGGGAAAGAAAGATGCACTGGCCATCTGGCTCTTTTTGGATTTCTTTCTTTGTTTTTTTTGTTTTGGAGCTCCTTTTCTAGTGTAGGTCTATCGTGGAGATTCTAATGTTCAGGCCTAGCGGGAAAGTTGTTTGTAGTTTGTTGATCCAGTCTTTTTCTCTCCATTTCCTTTCTCCGATTGTCCAGTTCTGGTTCCTCTCCAGCCCAGTAATTTTCAGAGATTCCAAGTTGTGTTGTAGAAAGTGTGCTACTAGAGGTGTTTGTGATTCTTTTTTGTGTTTGATATTATAGATGTGTTGTGTTAGTCTTACTCGGATAGTGTTGCCTGTTTCTCCAATGTAAATGATTTTGCATGTATCGCATTGTATTGCGTAGATGCAGTTCCTGCTGTTTTGTGTAAAGGTTTGTGGAATGTTGTATGTGATGCCTGTGGATTGGCTCCGGAGGGAGGAAAGTTGCTTGAAGTGTCGTGATGCTTTTGTTGGTTTGCGATTAAGTGAAGGCAGTTTACTGGACACTAAATAGTTGGTCAAGTTTTTGTTTTTTCTGTAGGCTGAGATGATCTTGTGTCCTGTAAGAAGGTTGGTGTCTTGTAATTTGTTGGTTAGGTTTTGTTTTATCTGTGAATTAGCTGCCACACTAAAATGTGAGTAGGTAGTTATGAGTGGAATAATCTTTTTGTTGTCTCTAGGCTTTTGTTCTAAGAAGGTTTTCCTTATTCCTCTGAGGAAGGAACGGGAGTACCCCCTTTGTCTGAGTGCTGTGAATAAAACTTTGGTAGCTGCCTGGAAGTCAGTATGTTGTGTGCAAATTCTGTGGAATCTGAGTAGTTGTGATTTTATTAAACCTCTAAACGTGTGTTTAGGGTGATAGCTGGTTTTGTGTAGTAGAGTGTGTGTGTCAGTTTCTTTAAAATATACTTTTGTGTCTAGTTGGTGTGTTTGTGAAAAATGTGGTCCTTTGTAAGTGGTGGTGTCTAAAAAGTTTACTTTGCTGTTATGTGTGGTGTATTTTACCTTGATGGACTGGTGGTGTGTGTTAAGTAACGAGATGAAATGTGTAAATTCCTCCATGCTATGTGTCCAAGTGCCCCAAATGTCATCTAGGTACCTGAAATAGTGAGTTGGTCTGTGTGGGCATCTGGGGAGGATTGTTTCTTCCCAATCGGCCATGTAGATGTTAGCATATGATGGAGCAAAGCGTTTCCCCATCGCTGTTCCTTTGGTTTGGAGGTAGAATTGGTTGTCGAATTCAAAGTCGTTTTTCGTTAAGCTGATTTCCAGGAGTTTGATCAGTTCCTCGTCTGGTCTGGTTGGATCCGGATTTAGATTTAGACATTTCCTGATAGCTGCAATGCCTGTGTTGGTCTCTATGTTTGTGTACAAGCTGTCTATATCTATTGTGAAGAGAAAAGCTGTTTCTGGTAGTTTGAGTGTTTTAATTTTGTCTATGAAGTCATATGTGTCTTTAAGGTAGCTAGTGTGTTTGGTGGATAGGGGGTTTAAAAAGTGGTCTATGTATTCTGCAATTCTATATGATTCACTGTTGCAATCCGATACTATCGGTCTGCCTGGTGGTATGGTGTGTGGGATAGTCCATGTGTCTGGTGATTTGTGTATTTTTGGTAGCATGTAAAAAATGCGTGCTCTGGGTGTGTCTGCCCCCTTGAGATAGTGTGCCTGTTTTCTAGTAATTATTTTGTGGTCTGTTAGTGTTTGTATTATTCTGTTAATTTCCTGAGCAGAATCAAGATAAATTGGTGCATCTAATTTCCTGTAGTGTTCTTGATTATTTAGTTGTCTGTTGGCTTCAAAGATGTAGTCTTCTCTATCCATTATTACTATTGAACTTCCCTTGTCTGCTGGTTTGAAAATGATGTCGGTATGTTTTTGTAATTCCTTAAGTGCAATCCTTTCTGGTGCTGTTAGGTTGTCTTCTGTTCTGTAGTTACCTGGGTTCAGGCTGTGTATTGTTTTTAGATCTTCAAGAATAATCTCTGTGATTTCCTGGGGAACTTGGTTGTTATTTGGTTCCCAGTTGGATTTGGGTAGGAAGGGTATGTGATTTGAGTCTCCTTCCTCTTCAAAGAAGGTTGTGATTTTTAGCCTCCTATGGTAGTCTTGTGTTTCTGCTCGCAGTGTCTGCTTCTGTTTTGCTTCAGTTTGCGGTGTGGGTATGAAGGAGAGGCGTTTGCTCAAAAGGCTGTTTTGACTCTCTGTTGGTGTGAAGTATTTACATAGATTGACTATGTTGGATGCCCCCTCCCTGGAGATATTTGGGCTTGTGGGGTCTCCTAGTTTAAATGCTGGCACCAGTGCTGGAGCATATCTTTGGCTGTGTTGGTTGTCCAGTGGATGTTGTCTCCGCCAGCTTGAAATTTCTCAGTTGGTAATAGCGGTATGTGTGGTAGGTTGGCTGAGATGAATCCGTTTAGTTCTTCCAAGTTCCGTTGGGCCTGCATGTCTAGTGCTCGTGAGAAGTTCACCAGTGGCACTTTGATTTCTGCAGTTGGGAAGGTTGTCTTTGCTGACCTGTACATCCTTTGTAGGTTTTTGATAGCTGTCTCTTTGACTTTCTGGTCCTTGTTGTTGATTCCGAATGATAGGATCACTTTGGTCACTCCTCTATCTGTTTTGGCTTTGTCCAGAAGGTTGGTGTCTCCCCTGCAGTGCAGCGTGCTTTAAATGAACAAGCATGCCCTGTGAATGCCAGCGGTGTCTCCCCTGCAGTGCAGCGTGCGTACAGACAGTGGCATCACAGTACAGTAGATCACTCACATTACAAGACAAATCCACAAACAGCAGCCTTCAGAGAGTCCCTCCACTGCGATGACTTTGTTATTTCACATGCAGACACGGTGCTGTCTCCCATACCTGCTCACAACGGCAAAACCAAAACCACATGAAAAGGATACTTCTCTCATCAGGCCCCATATTCAAAGTGTCACTTCATCACCTAAAATAAAAAAAAAAATTAAGCAATCTATAAATCCTTTCAGCCTAGTTGGACATTATATACAACTTTACCTGTCCCACAAGTGTCCCCCAAAAAATACATAGCATGCACCCCAAGTTGAAAGAGGCAGCATTAATCCTTACAATAGTTGCAGGGAAGAACAACTTCTGCGTTAATTAACTGCATTGAAATCAAGACAATCACGGATATAAAGAATCATTAAATACAATCACAAGTGTTACTAACTACCTTAACAAACAGTTACTCCGGGTTCAAATACAGTCAGCACTCTTTATTGCCATTCAATATTATTTTGAAAATATCACTTGCCAAAAGAGACGACATGTGGCACTGTAATACAGAACATACTTTTAAATCCGGTGTGCATTGTAGCAGTGTGTGTGTGTGTGTATATATATAGTAGTGTGTGTGTTTATTGTGTTCAGGTTACCTTGTGTAGCTGCTCCACACTCTCACTGTGTGTGTGTGTGTGTGTGTGTGTGTGTGTGTGTGTGTGTGTGTGTGTGTGTGTGTGTGCGCGCGCGCGCGTTTGTATATAGCAGTGTCTGTGTTTATTGTGTTCAATTTACCTTGTGTAGCTGCTGCAGACTCTCACTCTGTGTGTGTGTGTGTGTGTGTAAATATAGTAGTGTGTGTGTTTATTGTGTTCAGGTTACCTTGTGTAGCTGCTGCAGACTCTCACTGTGTGTGTGTGTGTGTGTGTGTACATAGCAGTGTCTGTGTTTATTGTGTTCAATTTACCTTGTGTAGCTGCTGCAGACTCTCACTGTGTGTGTGTGTGTGTATATAGCAGTGTCTGTGTTTATTGTGTTCAATTTACCTTGTGTAGCTGCTCCAGACTCTCACTCTGTGTGTGTGTGTGTGTAAATATAGCAGTGTCTGTGTTTATTGTGTTCAATTTACCTTGTGTAGCTGCTGCAGACTCTCACTGTGTGTGTGTGTGTCTGTGTGTGTGTAAATATAACAGTGTGTGTGTTTATTGTGTTCAGGTTACCTTGTGTAGCTGCTCCAGACTCTCACTCTGTGTGTGTGTGTGTGTGTGTGTGTAAATATAGTAGTGTGTGTGTTTATTGCGTTCAGGTTACCATGTGTAGCTGCTGCAGACTCTCACTGTGTGTGTGTTTATTGTGTTCAGGTTACCTTGTGTAGCTGCTCCAGACTCTCAATCTGTGTGTGTGTGTGTGTGTGTATAAATATAGTAGTGTGTGTGTTTATTGTGTTCAGGATACCTTGTGTAGCTGCTGCAGACTCTCACTGTGTGTGTGTGTGTGTGTGTTTGTATATAGCAGTGTCTGTGTTTATTGTGTTCAGGTTACCTTGTGTAGCTGCTGCAGACTCTCACTGTGTGTGTGTGTGTGTGTGTTTATTGTGTTCAGATTACCTTGTGTAGCTGCTCCAGACTCTCACTCTGTGTGTGTGTGTGTAAATATAACAGTGTGTGTGTTTATTGTGTTCAGGTTACCTTGTGTAGCTGCTCCAGACTCTCACTCTGTGTGTGTGTGTGTGTGTGTGTGTGTGTAAATATAGTAGTGTGTGTGTTTATTGTGTTCAGGTTACCTTGTGTAGCTGCTGCAGACTCTCACTGTGTGTGTGTGTGTGTGTGTGTGTGTGTGTGTGTGTGTGTGTTGTGTTCAGATTACCTTGTGTAGCTGCTCCAGACTCTCACTGCGTCGGCAGGGCTGAAGTGTTTGTTTAGAAGAGCAGGCAGGCTGTGCCACACTGACCCGGGGTGAGGCGAGGAGTGAGAGGAGGGGTGAGGCGAGGGGTGAGAGGAGGGGCGAGGCGAGGGGTGAGAGGAGGGGTGAGCTGTGCTGTGCTGTGCTGTGCTGTGCTGTGCTGTTCAGCCTACCTGCCAGCGCCTTGCCTTTGTAGAGGAGTCCCTGTTGATTGACAGGTATGTTGAGCCTGTCAGAGACCAGACTCCAGACTGTGGAGACCTTCTCATCCTCACAGACCTGTCAAGAGACAAGAACACACAGACACACAGTGAGGGGATGAGCATTAAACACTGAAACTACATCTTCATCCTCACAGGACAGGCGAGAGACAAGAACACACACAGACACACAGTGAGGGGATGAGCATTAAACACTGAAACTACATCTACATCAGTACGCAAGCCTTGAGTGAAGCGACATCCCTCATCTGCCACCATGCAAATGCACTTAGTGTCATTTCAAACGGGATTGAGATTATTATGCTCAAGAGCTAAAAGGCAATAACAACGTACGCTTAGAAATAATAAAACAATGTTTTTAAGAAAGCCCTCAGGACACGTGACGACATCCCCTCCTTGACAACGTCCTGTCCTCCTGTAGGAAGTGTCTCTTTACCTCAGCAATACCTGAGCTGGGAAGGTACACATTTTAAAGGGCCTTGATTTCCAGCAATGCAGTTCAACCCACTCTGTGATGTTTTATGTTCTGTTATCAAACAACCGCTGACTTGCCCAATCGTAGAAAGTAGAAGTAGAAAATGTGGTTTGTCTTACCAAACACACACAATGCGAACAGTCAGTCAATATGTAGCGGTATTGTGAAGCGGGATGTGGGGCTGCTCAATGCCTTGCTCACTGGGTGTGCTTCTATTCTTTTAAACAAAGTAAGGAGAGGAGAGGAGAGGGGGAGGAGAGAGACACAGAGTCACAACTACACGCTGCTCTACACCTGCATTTCAGAGTGTGTGTGCTGCAGCTGTGATTGTGTGTGCGTCTCGGTGTCACTGTACAGCTGTGTCTGTGTGTGTCTGTATAACATTGTACATCTGCTGCAGCTAGGATTGTGTGTGTAGCCGTGTTTATTGTGTTCAATTTACCTTGTGTAGCTGCTCCAGCCTCTCACTGTGTGTGTGTTTGTGTGTGTCTGTGTGTGTGTGTGTGTTTGTGTTCAGGTTACCTTGTGTTGCTGCTCCAGACTCTCACTGCGTCGGCAGGGCTGAAGTGTTTGTTCAGAAGAGCAGGCAGGCTGTGCCACACTGACCCGGGGTGAGGCGAGGAGTGAGAGGAGGGATGAGGCGAGGGGTGAGAGGAGGGGTGAGCTGTGCTGTGCTGTGCTGTTCAGCCTACCTGCCAGCGCCTTGCCTTTGTAGAGGAGTCCCTGTTGATTGACAGGTATGTTGAGCCTGTCAGAGACCAGACTCCAGACTGTGGAGACCTTCTCATCCTCACAGACCTGTCAAGAGACAAGAACACACAGACACACAGTGAGGGGATGAGCATTAAACACTGAAACTACATCTTCATCCTCACCGGACAGGCGAGAGACAAGAACACACACACACACACACACAGACACACACACACACACACACACAGACACACACACTGACACACACACACACACACACACAGTATCAGAGCAATCTAGCGAGTATTGTCAAGAGCAAAAACACACTTTCATAAAAACTGCTGCTTTTGTATTATTATGGTCTGTATGTGTGGCATGCTATAGAAATGTATTGTGTTTTTTTCTTTTTTTGTGCTCTGTACTGTACAGTGCTTTGTGAAACGCTTGGACAAAAATCGCTATATAAATGCAATAAAAAATAAATAAATAAATAAATAAATACACTGGAAGTGCTTCACATTGTCACAGAACAGTATTATGAATTTTCTCTTGGTCTACAGACATAATATTGTCTGAGAATTATTTCTCAGTCTCACAGATGAAGCGACATTTAATACAAGTGCAGAAAAAAATGTGTCAATTTAAACACAATAGCAACACTGAGGTGAAGAGACAAGCCCAACACATTTCTCTTAGAGGTAGTCGAGCAAAGCAAGAGGCGAGGACGGACACATCTGCTGGAAACGCATGGATTTGAATTTGTTACCAGGTTCAGTATTCCCCTCACGTGTGCAGGAGTGACGGCAGGCAGAAGAACGCTGTGTGTTGTGTGTGGAGAGAGTTCGGGTGCGTTCACGACACGCAGCCTTCCGTCATTCTGCGCAGAATCCGCACAGAATCGGAGCAAGTAGCCAAGGAATTTTCCGAATCTTTGCAGAATCTGCGCAGACTTAGCGAAGTCTGCCTCTCGTGAACGCACCCCCTGTAGTCTGAAATCGTGGGTCACGTGATTACGAGGCACACACTGACAAACCCCACACATTGTGTGTTTTCAGTTTATATCTTGTTAAAACAGAAAACTATATTAATTAAAACAATAAACTCCACACAAATTCATAAACAACACAGTGAATTCTAATCAGAAATTACAGTTTAAGTGACTAATGTAATCAACCACCATGGATCCCAAAATGATAGATACAGATTGGCCAACAATCAATGCTGCAGGGAAACAAGAACAACAATATAATAAACAGCGACGTCACTCCTTCAGAACTCGTGTGCAGCGAACTCCCAACAATAAAAAGAAATTAACACACACCCGGTGACATTAAAACCATGAAGAGGCAACAACCTCGTGTGTGCACAATAAAGCATTAGCAGGGGCAATCAGATAAATCATCCATAGCAAAAAACAACACAGCAACATTAATTTGCGGTCCATTGTCGGACTGGGTCCGACATTGCAATTATTCCTCACAGGTCCTTTGTCGGACTGGGTCCGACATCATTATAGCAACGCAATAAACGCGTGTTTAGTCGTTTTTTCTCCGGAAAAAGCCGAGACAACCATTCAATTGCCGAGTGGGAGCGACAGGAGCCGAAACAAGTCGAGAAAAAAAAAAAAAGGCGTATCTCATGAATAGTCATATATGGTATCAGGTATCAGATAACGGGGCGTTCATAGTAAACAAGCTGGCTGAGTGCGTCAGCGCACAGAGACTATCATGGACATTTGTAGAGATTTTTTCAGATGTTATAGTAATAAAATAATGACTTGGATCGCATTATTGAGGAGTTTGGTGATAAAACGAGTGATCCAGAGATGATCGATCGGTATGTACGACTATTATTATTACTATTATTATTATTATTATTATTATTATTATTATGATTATTATTATTATTTATTTCTTACATAGGTAAACGCTATAGCAAACGAAAGGCTGGGGCGGGGCTGGAGATGCCTAGTGAGTGGTTTGTTGATATGCAGGGCCATTTAAACCCGTTTGACTGAAAAAAAATTATTTTAAACAGCGCGTCTAAAATTAACTGCGCGTGTGAAAACCTGACGTGCCTGTTGCGCACTTAATAAATGGACTGCAAAGGGTAAAAACAAACACAGAAAACGGAGGCTGGCGCGCTTTCGATTATGACAAACAAAAAGGATGAGATGAAGCCGTACAGCCAAAAAACAAGCCCCTTAAACAGGTATAAATAACAATACGGTTTTGTTTTACCTGAAGAGAATCCTCCTATTGCGATGTGAAACTCCAGGCAAGCATGGGGGCGGACATTCTGTGAAGCGCGCATGCTGACGTAGGCTTTGTTATGACCGTGAACGCGCCTGATAGAAGTCTGTGGGGACCCTGCTTTCACTGCTCGTGCTGTGCCCTGTAGCTCAATATGCAGGGGTTATTTTTTTTATATAAAAAAGCCGTTTTGTGGCTTTCCAAAGACGTATCATGCGTCTGGATCGGATGTTCGTAGACAAAATGATAATTGTTTACATTTGGTCAAATACAAGATTGCATGCAGTTTCCGAACATCTCCCCCTGGTGGTTAATTGCGGTATTTACGGCAGAATAATTCAATGGGTTTCTCCATATCCCATATATTTTCATATTACCCATAATTCAATTTGTGACACTTAACTGGAAAGGTACATATATTTAAATTAAATATATATTTTTAATAATTAAAATTGTATAAAACATTGAACATATATTATCCACAAACGCCGTTTTGGTAACAATATAATATTTGAACTTATTTTAATATATAAATTAATGAGTAATAACCCTAAATTGAATTTTACGCAGTTATACGAATTATAAATAGCTATTGGAATGATGTAATTAGCATATATCCCAATTATCCTGAATTGTAAAATTACTGATTTGTGAGGAATAAATCAAAAGTTATGTGTAATATATATATATATAGATCTATATTTTTTTATTTTAAAGAATTAAATTGTATAAAACATTAACCATGTAATCCTCAATGACCACTTTGGTGACAATATAATATTTTTTATCATTTTAAGATAGAAATATACTGTAATAAAACCAAACCACAAATAGACTTTGGACTAATTATATGAGTTATAAATAACAATTGAACTCTTTATATATTATATAGCAAGAGCTGTGTGGCTTGAGCTAGTGGATTGTGCTTGGTATGAGTGAAGTGGCTGAGATGAACGTGTGTGAGTAAATAAAGTGCTGAGAAAGAAGGCTGGTTGGAGAGAGAGAGAGAGATGGGAGCCCCCCAGGAAAGGAAAGTGGGGGGGTGGTGGAGAGATGGGAGGAACAGAGAGGGACAGAGAGGGACAATGGGGAGGGGCGCGGAGGATGAAGAGAGGCAAAGACGAGCCACGCGCGTCAAAAAGTCCAGCGCGCGCTGGACTTTTTGACGCGCGTGGCTCGTCTTTGCCTCTCTTCATCCTCCGCGCCCCTCCCCATTGGACATAGACCACCCCCCCCCCCCCCCCCCCGACCACTGACTCTTGACCCATGACCATTCACTTATGAGCCCTTCAACCTTTTAGGATATACATTTTATTTTCTTTTATATATTTTAACCCTTTAGACCCCTGAATAATTAAAGAACCCTTTTGGAGATTCCTTGAAATTTTGGCAAAAAACAGATTTCACTTGACTTATTGAAATAACTGTCTTGGAAATTCTATTGAAAGGAAGAGAGACTGTAGATTCTCAAACAGCAAGCTTTATTAAGATTTGCAAACCTGGAGCCTGTCACAACACTCAGTGCAGAGTCAGTTTGAGAACAAGCCCACATAACACTGCCAAACTTGTGACAGTTGGGCATGTAGCAACTTGAGCAAAACTCTTGCATACAGAGGAGACAGAGACCATATTTTTAGTAGAACAGACAGTCAAAAGGGTGGCTCAGAATTATCTTCATGACTCATAACTTCTACTTTTGCAATTGGTTGCCACATTGTAACGGTTTGAAACTAAAAGCTTCAGCCAACAGCGAATAAAACCAAAAAAAACGAGGGTCCTCAATTAACAAATTTAATGCCACACACACCAGTAAACTACACACAAGTGAATTGCAAATGATTTAAGACAAGCCCACAAATAGTAGAGGGTAAAGCAACAAACAATTTTAAAGTCAGGCAAGGAAATAAAGATATGAAATAGCCAATTACTAATATAGTAAAAAAAAACTTATAAATGCATATATATATATATATATATATATATATTACAAAAATTATCACACACATAGCACTCATGCAAAACAATGTCTCGAACAAATCAAGTCCAAAAAATAATCCAAGTAATCCAACCAAGCAAAAAAGAAACACATGCAAAAAATGGAAACAACCCCAGAATGATCTCACCCGACTGTTTGTTTGTTTGTTTGTTGATGCTTATTCTGTAGTTCCAGTGGCAGTCCAACAGCAACAAGTTGTCCAAGAGATGCTCCAAGGTAGGTATAGTTCTTATTTAATATAATTTTCTTGTAAATAAAATCCTGAAAGCCAACTGGAACCCATTCAGAACCTGCACACAAACCACACCACCATACACAAAATGGAGGAACCCAGAACACAAAACCTGCCTCCCTTCCACCCTCTACCTGTTTAAAAAAGAACAAAGGCTCATGGGAGTTCAGCCTTCTTAAAGGGGAATCCTTAATTAAATAGATACAATAATTAAGAAGTTACCTGGCCAGGCATTTTAACTAAAGGGAGTGTTTATTTAAACACTTGTGTGGCTAGGGCAGCAGTGTGGAGTAGTGGTTAGGGCTCTGGACTCTTGACTGTAGGGTCGTGGGTTCAATCCCCGGTTGGGGACACTGTTGCTGTACTCTTGAGCAAGGTACTTTACCTAGATTGCTCCAGTAAAAACCCAACTGTATAATGGGCAATTGCATGTAAAAATAATGTAATTGGATGTAAAAATAATGTGATATCTTGTAACAATTGTAAGTTGCCCTGGATAAGGGCGTCTGCTAAGAAATAAATAATAATAATAAAATATGTGTTCTTAACATTGTTTAGAATACCTTGTTTTGTGAATTTTCTACCACATAACCATAAATGAAAAACTATGACAAATCTTTCACTACACATTTTCTTTGTTTTGAACAGGTCAAATTATTGTTTCAAATAACACAAAATTGAAAGTTTTCTAAAATAAAACCTGTTGTTTTACTGCAACAAATTTAAGCCGATATAAAGAAATGCAAGAAAAAAAACCTGTTTAACACTAAAATTGGACAACATACAACCACTGAAGCTGCAAAATATGTGTCTCTATTTTAAAATGGTTTCACTACAAAAATGACAAACAAACAGATCAAACTTATTTTTATATACAGTTTCAGAGCAGAAAACACACCAGTAAACTACACACAAGTGAATCGCAAATGATTTAAGACAAGCCCACAAATAGTAGAGGGTAAAGCAGCAAACAATTTTAAAGTCAGGCAAGGAAATAAAGATATGAAATAGCCAATTACTAATATAGTAAAAAAACTTATAAATGCATATATATATATATATATATATATATATATATATATATATATATATATATATATATATTACAAAAATTATCACACACATAGCACTCATGCAAAACAATGTCTCGAACAAATCAAGTCTAAAAAACAATCCAAGTAATCCAACCAAGCAAAAAAGAAACAAATGCAAAAAATGGAAACAACCCCAGAATGATCTCACCCGACTGTTTGTTTGTTTGTTTGTTGATGCTTATTCTGTAGTTCCAGTGGCAGTCCAACAGCAACAAGTTGTCCAAGAGATGCTCCAAGGTAGTACAGTTCTTATTTAATATAACTTTCTTGTAAATAAAATCCTGAAAGCCAACTGGAACCCATTCAGAACCTGCACACAAACCACACCGCCATACACAAAATGGAGGAACCCAGAACACAAAACCTGCCTCCCTTCAACCCTCTACCTGTTTAAAAAAGAACAAAGGCTCATGGGAGTTCAGCCTTCTTAAAGGGGAATCCTTAATTAAATAGATACAATAATTAAGAAGTTACCTGGCCAGGCATTTTAACTAAAGGGAGTGTTTATTTAAACACTTGTGTGGCTAGTGCCACAACATGTCAGCGTTCACATTTAGAAGACAGGATGCTTGGTGCTATCTGGGGATACCCCTCTTGCTTACAGCGGCATTATTGTGCACACAGCTATTTGTTGCAAACATAAGATACAGGTAGAAAATTACAAACAGTTACAGAGTGGTACAATACAAGTTATTACATTAAAATATGTGTTCTTAACATTGTCTAGAATACATTGTTTTGTGAATATTCTACCACATAACCATAAATGAAAAACTATGACAAATCTTTTCTTTGTTTTGAACAGGTTAGGGTTAGGGTTAGGGTTAGGGTTTAGGGTTAGGGCTAGGGCTAGGGCTAGGGCTAGGGCTAGGGCTAGGGCTAGGGCTAGGGTTAGGGTTAGGGCTAGGGCTAGGGC